>NC_052488.1:23306481-23369536 GCF_009730915.1 Dioscorea cayenensis subsp. rotundata
ACCATCCATATTATTTATTAATTGGTGTTTGTATTTGGGCTGATTGTATTATCATGGCTAAAACCCTAGTTATCATATTTGATGTGTTTTATGACAAGTAGAAATATCCATCTAGTATATACATAGTTTTAATTAGAGGATCAGAGTAAGCCTTAATAATGGGGTAATTTGGAGAATTTTATCCTCTAATCCTCCCATATGTATTAATAGGTTATTTTCAAGGCCTTTGCAAATTATAGGAATAGATTTTAGGAGAAATCGATTTCATTCTATATGAGATTAGGGGTACATTCAGTAAGAAGGATTATCTATTTTAGAAATTTTGTTAATCTATTATTGAGATTTCATAGAGTGCAAAGCTTGATTATGGTGAGTATATTAACAAATTATATTTAAATTAGTTACTATTCAACCTCGCAAAGGGAAGTTTAGTATACTTTAGGAAATCTCCGCTCAAAAGATTCATGATTAGATAACATTTGTCGTGAACTTAACAAAACCTTAGAGGATGTTATACCGAATATTACTCACTGTGATTTCTACTCCTTTTATTTTACATTTTGTATTTTATTCTTTCTTCTGGTTAATTCACACACATCACAACTTTAATTTGGTTAATTTTCTAGATAGTAATTAGTACTAGTGTGTCCAATCTCCTGGACCTATTAAATTTTGCTTTTGAGCACTTTATTACATGAGATTGGACATACACTTATGCTCTTATCACTTATGAAGAATAATGGACCTACCTAAATCTAGAGAAGAAGAACCAATGTAGCATCACTTTGCTAATAAGGCATCACTTAGCCGAGTCATCAGGTAATTTGAAACATCTTGACGTGGCCCGACAACAATAACTGGGACTTCTAGTGGCCACGCTCGCTTCAGGAAATAAAATTAAATTAAACGATCGATTGATACAAATCAAGATTGTGACTAAACCGAAAATTAAGGTAATTTGTTACCTATCCAAAATTAATCTTAAGGGTGAGTACTAGATATAGTTAATATATCTAGTCATGGCTGTTATCCCCATTTAATGGATTTATCCACACAGTTAATATAATTTAGATATTATCTAAGTTATTATCCATATGTATTTCTCAATAACTTTTAGGAGTTTATAGAGTTTGAAATAAATTAGTTAGGTCCTTTGGGACTGTTTTTGTTATAATATTTTGGTTTTTGTTTTTGTTTCGTTGTTAATTTTTTTAAAACAAATTAAAATATATTTAGATACATAAGTTATATTAAATTAAGTTGTATTAATAAACAAAGTTTTTCATATATATTTTTAAAAAAAAATAAAAAAAATCTGGCATCCAATGACACGCTGCTGCCTGACCACTGGTGACCAACGACTCACCGCTCTTGGTCATCAATAGCTCGCCACCCTGGTCACCAACAACTCACCACCGCCATTGCCCTCGCGAGCACTAGCAACTTGAGATGCACCGCCACTAATAGCTGATGTCCTGTCTCCGACGGTCCATCACCACCAACTGCCAATGATTATTGGTTGTGCAGGACATGCCCACCCTTGACCACTCCGTCGAAAGTGCGCGTTGCCACTAGTTATCGGCCACCGGCGGCCCTCCATCAGTCAACTGGTCTCTGCCTATTAGCCACAAGCTACTTTGCCATTGGTAATTGACGTCCCACCGGTATCGACCATTGTCGGTCAGCCTTCTAGTGATTAATTTGTAAAAGTAGATAATTGTTCAAAAATCTTTAATTATTAGATTAAAAATTAGAGAGTTGTAATAAATATGGAAAATATTTTAAAAAAGGCTAAAAATATAAAGTTTGTTTTCACTTTTTAAATCGTCAAAAGGGTTTTTAAACTATTAAAACAAATTAGTTTGCTAAATGTATAAAATAAATAATGTTTATTTATTAATACCGTGTTTTCACCGAGTCTATTTCATCGATTTTTTTTAAAAGATGGATAACCATAAGATTTACTAAAACAAACACGTGTTGTAAAATATCCACTACCAAAAAGTAGACATCGAATCTTTTTTCTTTACTTCTTTCTCTCCACTTTTACTTTATAGGAAGAGAAACTCTTCCTATATGTACCTTTCGTTTTTCTTTCTTGAAAACCCGCTCTACTTTTGAAAGTGTAAAAGGTCACTTGATTATTGCCTAAATATATCTTATAGTATTGGATAAGACATGTCAACTTTGGGTTTAAATTAAAGCTAGCTCAAGATTAACCACATAATGCTGCCCAAGCGTTTTTGGTGCTTGTCGAGGCGTTGATAGATTGTTAGGTTACCTAGCATAATAGAACCCTAACCTCGATGGTGTGATAATTAAAGAAATTCATCATAATCGAAAACAAAGAAATATGAGGGAGATTATATCTTGAATGATAAGGACTATGTGATTCAATAGCTATGATCTTAAAGAAGATAGACATGATAGCTACTCGTTACTAGATCAATGTTTTTATTTCTTTTAATTTCTATCGTCATTACAATTTTTCTAATGCATCACAATTATTTGTTACTTTCATTTTACAATCTTGTTCCTCTAATAATTCATAATTAGCTTGGGACTAATAATATAAATTTTGTAATCTTGCAATTCAATCTCACCATTAATTCATACCAACTTCAGCTCAATATTTAATCAAGAGCGAATACAAAAGTGTGGATTATATAAATAAAGAAAATGGAGGCTGGGTAATTATTTTAGATTTGGATAAATTAAGCAATAGATTAGGAAATGAGTTGGATGTCCATTCTAAACTTGATGGAGATTTTTTTTTTTGTGTTCGGTAATATCTAACCTCCAATGTATTATTATATTGTGTCCGTATAACATTATATTTTTATATTCATAATACATCATCTAATTAGTATTTTTCTTCTGATCATAAAATATTGGTAAAATGAGATTCTCGCTTATAATATCAAATTATCAAACAAGAAGAGTATATTTGGTAGTAGTATTTTATTGTCAAAATTATCATTCCAAATCTCTTTAAACTTCTCAACTTTTCTAATCAGTCTCTCTCCTCATATCCAAGTTTTATGTTTTTCAGTCACCCTTTTCCATTCTTTTACTTTTTTTTATCCCTTCCACCATCCCACTTCATGAAACTTTTGAAAAAATACCAAATAACTTTCGTGTGTCGGATGGAAAATTCTGCTAAAGTTATATCACTGGCCTGTGTAAACTTGTATGATATAGCTTGCAATGTTAACAAGTAGTGTAGCTTATCTCGTTTTCTCTTTGATATCTCACTCATAGGGATGGAAAGTAGTCTCAAACTCGCCCCCGATCCGACCGCTGCCGCTCCTACTCACTTATTTATCTCTTATTTATCCCTGCAAGAGGCACATGTGGCCTCTCTAGACTCGTCAGAAGGTTTAGTGACTTCTTTCATGCTAAAGAGATCCTCGCTTTTCGGCCAAAGAGCGACGCTAAAGTGTGCTACACCCACTGATTGCCTAAGTGCTCATCGACATCTCGATCCCATTAAAAGAGCCCTCGCAAGTGAAAGTGACTTTTAAATCATAAGTGAAAGCACATGGGAATATAAGCGGTGGTCGTCTGCGGTGGTCAAGACTGCCACGTGGACACCCTCCTGCACCAAAGATTGTGCACGCTCTTTTCCTTTTATAGCAATACGATTAAATATTAAAATGATAAAATAATTTTACTCTCAAGTGTGTCTACTTTCTCGACCATAAAAACCTGGTGGACGTCTCTATAAGTTAGGGTTGCTAATGGAGGCCTCCATCTAAGGATTAAATGAAAATTGACAGTGGCGATGTGAAGCCATAGAGCACTATTGAGAATCTTGTAATGGAGTGAGTTCTAATTTTTGTTTTCTACGCATTTGTTGCAATCTATGTCATCGGGACTCACTTTAGTTGAGTCTTAGCCCACTCCTCTTATAGGGTTCAAATAGAGATGTTTACTATTGTTACATATAATGAGGAGGCAAGTGTTCGAAGTTCAATTGTGATGTTGTAGCGAGTCGATATTACGGAAAATGTGTGTGAACATAAGGTGTAACTAAACTTCTTAAGTGCAATTGAAGATTTTAATACCAAATGAGACAATGTATCCTATTGTTTCAAATGCAAAACATATATCCTTTGTATGTATGTGCAAATATATACTACATTTACGACACCAACATATGGTGGAGATGATAGCTCCACGGTCCCTCCTAGTCGTTTGAGTAAATGTTATTCTATAAGTATATAATGAAAAGCGTTATTCAATATTGTGAATTTACAGCTATTATGTGCTTATTATAATATGTGTTTATGTTTAATTCATAATAACAATACGGTAAGCGCAAGCATCGCATCTACGATGGTACGATTTCGGCACATAGTCAAGAGAGCGTGCCAACACATGTGATGTGGCATACCTCGCTGACATGGCAAGGAAATAATATTGGCTTGGAGAGATCTTGAAGATCTTGGTGGAGCATGGCAGCATTCTGACTTGAAGACAAGATCGTCTCAGGGCGTATTTAGAGTGGTCTTGATTGAGGATCACTGGATGGAGCCAAAGAACACCTATCAAAGTGGTAATGATCAAGAACTATTAATGAGTATGATCTGAAAGGAAACCCTAATGGAAGCTATCATTACCGTAGACTACTGAGCCCGAGTCAAGGCAATGCACATGCGCCTATCACGATACTGACTGAGATGATCGATCGAAAAATCTCTTTATCGAAGATTTGAAGGCCATGACTTTGTGAATTGAAGATCAAGCTGAAAGTTTCAAGAAAGACGCGACAAGGACGTGCATGCCTTTGCGAGATCATGCGACGAGGAACTTAAGAGGTAGGCTAGGTGCCGTGAGTCGGGATCCGGAGATTTGGTACGCATCGACTCGGGACCTAAGCATGCGAAGTATCACTGGGCTCTTTGGGAAGTAATCGTCAGCGTAAATGAACGCTGTAACCTCACTCGAAGCTGTGAGTCAAGGCCATAGTTTGCACTCATGTTACAACGAGAGTCGCATGTACTAATTTTCAGGAAAGCTAAATTAGTAGCACATGGAGATTCTAAAAGTATGTGCTATGCCATTTGGGGCGTCACGCATCTATATAAGTTTTACTCCTTACTCAAAGATTGGGTGTGTCTCTTGTGGCGAGAGTATGTGAGCACTACGCAGTCTAGAGCGAGTAGTCGATCTTTGCTGTGCGAGAGTGAGCTGACAAGTGTTTTTAGTCATTTATTTTCCACCTCTTTTAGTTGATCGTCTTTATCTCCAGCTGGCTCAGGCGCATGCAGCGCGCGCAACTGCGTTACCAATCTTAAGTGCGTGTCTCCCTTCTTGTTTGATTTGTGTGAGCTCTCTCTGAGTGTTGTGAGTGTTCTCTTTAACCACAAACCACATCAGCCAGACTACGATACTATTTACTTGAGATTTTTATTGCTTAATTACTTTTTATTGTCTAAGATATTTACGGTAACTATTTATCTCATATGCTAATTCACTAAGATCCTTAATACAAGAGATCATTTGTAAAAGTATTAACCTAACAAATCCTCATTATGCTTTATATATACGTATACACGATGCCTTAAAATGACGAACAAATTAATAAACATAGGAATTACACATCCTAGAAATTAGTCATGTATCAAAACATAGGAATTACATCTACAACATTTAAATAAACATTTCAACATCATTGTGACATCAATTATATATATATATAAGTTCGAGGGATAGAAGTGTGATAATTTTTGGCTCGACCAACCACAAGTAACGCAATCACCACGTAAACAGAGCAAGCAAGAGAAAAGGAGATACACGACTGGACACTGCAGCTGCACACCTGGCTTACGCTCAAATGCAGACTCGAGCCCTCGAGGAAAACAATCCACCCAGCAGGCAGACAACGAGACAGTCTGACACACTCTACCACCGAAACAACGACAAAAATTAACCACCCCTAGCATCGGCTGTGATGGCGTTCTCCTCACCCACACACCAGATTTCTTAGCATGAGGGTTCATCCCAAACTCCTCAGCGGTATCTTATATGCGTGCCTTTAAGTTGGACATCTTCCAAAGCTAGGCGTTAGCAACTCTAGTTGCGGTGACTCTAGCCTGGCAACGCGGCACCTACTAATCCCGCGAGTTTTGGCTCATTCCTGACCACGAGCTTGAGACTCCCTCCAGCTCTCCTCCGGGTCATAAAGAAGAACTCTCTATGCTTCACTCTATTATGATTTGCAAGAAGAAGTCTTAGAATGTGGAGGTGGGATAAATCACATCGGAAGGAAAAAGAGAGCGCTCCGCCTACCCTCGACTCATCCTCTCGACCCTCTTCGACCTTGGCAAAATCTATTCCTAAATGATCATGATCACTCATCAAAAGGGATTATTAGAATAGGTTCTTAACCTAGTGTCACTCTTAGGGAAAACCAAGCATCAAACACACAAGATTAAAACTCAAATAAATTCTCAATTAAAGAAAACACAATAAAAGTCCAAAGAAACAAATACATCCTAGAAAGGTTTACGTGTCCAGTGCCTGCTATAGGGTTTAGCTCTCCACAGAACGATACAAAAATCAAAGATGAGTCTCAAATGAAAGTGCTAACAATCTATAAAGATACCTCTTTTGTCCCATGATGATGGCCTCCAAGAGTCGCTCCTCCTTCACAAAGACTCCTCCGTCGGGCCTAGAGCACACCTCAACAAAGTCGATGTCGAGCAGCGTACTACCCCAATAACTCTCTTTCCAAAGGAAATGGATGTCGAAAGGCGCAGAAGCACTCTCGAACCTTGCAAAGAAAACTTTCTACAAAAACTAGTCACGCTCCATCTCCCAAGATAGAAAAACTATCCTCGAAAATAAGTTTTTAAATCTGATCTATTTAAACCCTCATCCCGGGAATCCACACGGCCATGTGAAAAATTCACATGGCCGCGGTGGAATTTCCACACTGCAGATGGAATTTCCACACCATGTGGAATTTCACTTCACTATAAACCACTCAGACGGATCTTTCAAATACCATTTGCGCTTTTCTTCTACAGGCCGCGCATACACAAATCCTTGTAGGTAAGTAATGGCCATTTCTTAATGCATAAAACCATGTATGAGAGCTTTTGAAATCTTTGAACAACGCAACATGAACGTGTGACTATTGACGTGCCCTTCTGCTCAACACCTATTCACTTAAACTCTCTAGGAAGTTGGCACACACTCTCGTGTATAAAATCATGGCTTTTCATATTTTGCTCGGTATGTTGCACAGAAAAGCGTCCAGAACCTTCATGACTCATTTCGCATTCTTCTCTCGCATGACATACGCCTTCACAACCCTAAATGCACAAACAAACACAAAAACACAATAATGAGCCATATAAAGAGCTGATAAAACAATGCTCGATTATAAGTAAAACATACTAATTGTGTGCGTACATAAGCACTTATCACTGCGCGCACTCAGCAAAGGCGCTGAATCCATCTCTCAATCAAAGATAGCATCCAGATTCGACCTTTTCCAAGTAAACTGTCAAGTTCGATGCGCCATAAAAATCTTCAGATTTGATCTCTTTCATTCGTCCAAGGTTTGGTATTTAATATGTCATTCACTAAACTCGATCTACACTCTCGTCCAAGCTAAAGCCTTCGATATCTCAAGCACGATCTTAACTGCATCCTAGCTTGGGTCGTCGATCATCTTCGATCTGGGTACTTGCCAAGCATAATTTTCTTAGCTATCTTGTTACCAAAACTTGATTTGCACTCATCCAAGTTTACACTTGGCCTTCAATATCTTCCAAGCATGATTTCTC
Source organism: Dioscorea cayenensis subsp. rotundata (assembly GCF_009730915.1). NCBI lineage: Eukaryota > Viridiplantae > Streptophyta > Magnoliopsida > Dioscoreales > Dioscoreaceae > Dioscorea > Dioscorea cayenensis. The sequence goes on from NC_052488.1 coordinate 23,314,281, forward strand.
TTTCATCCAAAGCTTTCGGGTCGTCAATCATCTTCCAAATCTAAGTATCATGCCAAAGAAAGCTTACATTGCATAGCTCTGAATAGCTCCTGCCCATAGTAGCTTTGGATCTTTTCTTCTCAAATTACATTTCTTAATTATGGTCCTGAGAATCATGTTTGCAGTTGTCGCCTTACCTCTTAGTTGTGTGTTTTCAAATAACCCGCACCAACTAAGCTCCATATAATCCTTGGTCACCAAGAAATGATCTTTGCCAACAAAGATTATTCCTCCCTTTAGGAATATCACTTCACTTGGTCTTTGATAAATCTCTCATGAAAGGAATTTACTAAAATAGATCATCATAGCTACAAAGCTCAAACCTGACCAAGAGATTCTTTCCACCCGTGATGCTCGTGCTAAGTAGATTTTGCTTTCATTTGTTGATCCATTGAGAGGAATTCTCCAGAAATACAAAGCTCCTCACATGATCTTCTAGCCTTTTATTACCATCATTTCACTTTTTGCTACATCATGAGCTGTCTTTTTCCAAGTCATTATCCTTGTTACATTGTTTAGCCGATCATGACACATCACCATTGCTTGCCCAGTCAACTTTTGTTTATCATATAATGTCAATTTGTTTCCGGATCTAACAATATATATATATATATATATAGATATATGGGGCCAGTTTAAATATTGTGGGGAAGGTCATATAGTAGCTGCCCATAATTAATGTTGTGATAGACACATTCATTTCTAATAATGTTTTAAAAGATATTATTCATTAAATAAATTTAATGAAAGAGATGACTAAAACACACACACACACAGACGTTAAGAGGACATGTATTTCTAGTACCAGGTGAAAAGTAGAGAGTACACAATTATCTTGCACAATATTGAACTATCTTGTTGCGGTGAATGTCTATATCCACACTATTAAAATAAATAAAGAACTATATACCATCATAGAGTAAAGAGTTCTACAGTTGTGAGATTGAAAAATGAGTTGCACTATGCTTTTGCTACAGGTAGAAATCTCCTCTGCCAAAGACCAAACTTTGCACGAAACCACTCACACATGTGATTTTTCACACTTGCAGACATAGAAACGAAATAGCTATGATAAGTTCTAATTCATAATATTATTTTGTACAAATGATAGGTACTTGGTCCAGCTAGGTTTCTAAATCTCATAGAGGCTTAGGCTATAAGGGTTAGTGTTTCCACTCGAGTTTTGTTTTGTATAATCGTTATAGCTCCTCGTCAAAGAAAAATTATTAGTACTTGTGGTACTATATATTGTCCACGCTCAAGTTGAAGCGACTCGTTTCAAAGTGATAAATCTTTAAGAATTTTAACTTAGTGGAATAAAGTGATGTTTTTGCTCAATAATGTGAATTGTAATGAGACACATACTTTTGAGATTGCAAAAAAGTTTGCATGGATATATATAGATTTACAGATATATACAGCAGGTTTAAAATATTGTGAGAGAATCATATAGTAGTTGCCCGTAATTAATGTTGTGATAGACACATTCATTAGTAATAATGTTCTAAAAGATATTTTTCATTAAATAAATATAATGAAAAGTAAATTTTTTTAAACAAAAAACCCCACACACAAGATTAATAGAAAAATATATTTCTTGTCCCCAAGTAAAAAATCGAGAGATAATAATAATAATAATTATTTTATAATATCGAACCATCTTAGTTGTGGTGAATGTCATTATCCATTCTATTAAAAATAATTAAATACATAAATATCATCATAGGGTCAAGAGTTCTACGGCTGTGAACTGACATTGAAGGCACTAGTTTTTACAAGTAAAAATCTTTCCGCTAAAAATCAAACTTTGCCAAATCTTTCTTTCACATGGATTTTTCACATGGTAGACATTATACGAATAGGCTATGATAAGTTTTAATTCATAATATTATTTGTACAAATGATCGGTATTTGGTCCAGATAGGTTCTAAATCGTAAAAGGCTAGGTCATATCTTTGATTGAGTTTTCATTTTTGATTAGTCTATGATTATAGCTCCTCGTCAAAAAGAATCATTGGAACTAGGGTACTATATATCGTCCACGTCAAGCTAGTTACCCTTCAAAGTGATAAGCTTTTAAGCATTTTAATTGAGTGGAATAAAGTGATGTTTGCTCAATAATGTGAGATTGTAATGAGACACAATACTTTGAGATGGCAAAAATGTTTGCATCTATATATAAAGAGGATCAATCCTCCATGAACTTTCATATATTTAAAAATCTATGAACGTTGATGGAGACACGTTGATTTCAATCCAACGGTTAGTGCTCGCTTTTAATGAAAATTATTATTGTGCTTATGAACAATAGCACAGTGAAAAGTAAGATGTACATTGTTTTGATATGAAATGTTCAATTAATTCAGTATAGTAACTAAATCAAACTCAGCCATCCAAATCCATTTTCTACTAGACCTAGATTGCAGAGAGAGGCACCTTTCATCCCTAGTGCCGTACAGTCATTGCACAGTCGTAGATCGTTGTTCATGAACCAATACGTGACTATCTCTCTCATACTTAGTCTCACTCTTTCTTTTTCAAATCTGGGGACGTTTCTGTGGTTGTCCCCAGATGATTTTTATTCATATATATATATATATACAACAGGTTTAAAATATTGTGATAGACACATTCATTACTAATAATGTTTTTAAAGATATTCTTCATTAAATAAATTAAATGAAAAGTAATATTTTTTTAAACAAAAAACCCCCCACACACAAGATTAATAGAAAAATGTATTTCCAGTACTAGGTGAAAAGTAGAGAGATAATAATTATTTTTTTTCTTTTACAATATCGAACTATCTTGTTGCGGTGAATGTCTTCATCAACACTATTAAAAATAAATAAATAATTACATACCATCATGGAGTAAAGAGCTCTACAGTTGTGAACTGACAATGATTGCACTAGTTTTTATAGGTAGAAATCTCTCTGCCAAAGACCAAACTTTTCCAAAACCTCTTTTCACATAGATTTTTCACTTGGTAGACATAGTACGAATAGGCTATGATAAGTTCTATTTTATAATATTATTTGTACAAATAATAGGTACTTGGTCCAGCTATGTTCTAAATGATAATAGGCTGGCGAGGGCATATGTTTGATCGAGTTTTTTTTTGTTTTTTTTTCTATGGTTATAGCTCCTCGTCAAAGAAAAATTATTAGTACTTGGTGATATTTATTGTCCACGTCAAGTTAGTTACCGTTCAATGTGATAAACTTATAAGCATTTTAACTTAGTGGAATAAATTGATGTTTGCTCAATAATGTGAATTGTAATAAGACACAATACTTTGAGATTGCAAAAAAGTTTACATGGATATATATAGATTTACAGATATATACAGCATGTTTAAAATATTGTGAGAGAATCGTATAGTAGTTGCCAATAATTAATGGTGTGATAGACACATTTATTACTAATAATGTTCTAAAAGATATTCTTCATTAAATAAATCTAATGAAAAGTAAATTTTTTTAAACAAAAAACCCCACACACAAGATTAATAGAAAAATATATTTCTTGTCCCCAAGTAAAAAATCGAGATATAATAATTATTATTATTATTATAAAATATCGAACTATCTTGGTTGTGGTGAACATGGGCGGCTTAAGGTAACTGGAGGCCTAAAGAGAAATTTTAGAATAAACACTCTAATTTATTTAATAAAAAATAAATTTTATTTAGATTTTATTTTAATAAATACTTTTATTTGTCTTTCTCCATGTTAAACTCATGATGAAGAGGTATATTTAAACTTTGTGAGTAAAACTCGTAAAAGTAAAAATATAACAATATAAAAACTACAAAAACTTTCATTTACGATAAAAAAATTAATATTATATTAATTTTGCAAAAATAAATGCATGAAAAAAGCCAAAATAGAGGATAAAAAAGAATTTTGAAAAATTAGTTAAAGAAGATATGAGATTAATTAAGCGTCAAAAATAAAAATATTTAAGATCTTACTGTGTTATTTTAACTTTTAAAAGTTACCTAAGATTATATAACATTGGTTAAATATTAAATTAAAATATTTTTATATTATGATAATTATTGGGAATCCTTCAAAATTATAAGTTTTAAAATTATTATTAAAAAATCTAAAGATGAGGGCTTGGAATTTAAATTATTATTAAAAAAAATCTAAAAATGAGGCCTTAATATTAAAATTATTATTAAAAAAATCTAAAAATGAGGCCTTAATATTAAAACTATTATTAAAAAAATCTAAAGATAAAGCCTTAAAAATCGTTGCGGCCTAAAGCAATTGCTTCATTGGCCTTACCCTTGAGCCGGCCCTGGTGGTGAATGTCTTTATCCATTTTATTAAAATAATTAAATACATAAATATCATCATAAAATGAAGGGTTCTACAGCTGTGAACTGACATTGAACGCACTAGGTTTTACAAGTAAAAATCTTTCCGCTAAAAATCAAACTTTGCCAAATCTTTCTTTCACATGGATTTTTCACATGGTAGACATTATACGAATAGGCTATGATAAGTTTTAATTCATAATATTATTTGTACAAATGATCGGTATTTGGTCCAGATAGGTTCTAAATCGTAAAAGGCTAGGTCATATCTTTGATTGAGTTTTCATTTTTTGATTTTTTTTTAGTTTTTTTCTATGATTATAGCTCCTCGTCAAAAAAGAATCATTGGAACTAGGTACTATATATCGTCCACGTCAAGCTAGTTACCCTTCAAAGTGATAAGCTTTTAAGAATTTTAATTGAGTGGAATAAAGTGATGTTTGCTCAATAATGTGAATTGTAATGAGACACAATACTTTGAGACGGCAAAATGTTTGCATCTATATATAAAGAGGATCAATCCTCCATGAACTTTCATATATTTAAAATCTATGAACGTTGATGGAGACCGTTGGATTTCAATCCAACGGTTGTGCACTGTTTAATGAAAATTATTATTGTGCTTATGAACAATAGCACAGTGAAAAGTGAGGTGTACATTGTTTTGATATGAAATGTTTAATTAATTCAGTATAGTAACTAAATCAAACTCAGTCGTCCAAATCCATTTCTACTAGACCTATAGTTGCAGAGAGAGACCAGAACAACCCTAATGAACCGGGTACCATGGTCGAGCACTGTTCAGGACGTTGTTCATGAACCAATATGTGCCTATCTCTCTCATACTTAGTCTCACTCTTTCTTTTTCAAATCTGGGGACGTTTCTGTGGTTGTCCCCAGATGATTTTTATTCATATATATATATATACAACAGGTTTAAAATATTGTGATAGACACATTCATTACTAATAATGTTTTTAAAGATATTCTTCATTAAATAAATTAAATGAAAAGTAATTTTTTTTTTAAACAAAAAACCCCCCACACACAAGATTAATAGAAAAATGTATTTCCAGTACTAGGTGAAAAGTAGAGAGATAATAATTATTTTTTTCTTTTACAATATCGAACTATCTTGTTGCGGTGAATGTCTTTATCCACACTATTAAAAATAAATAAATAACTACATACCATCATAGAGTAAAGAGCTCTACAGCTGTGAACTGACAATGATTGCACTAGTTTTTATAGGTAGAAATCTCTCTGCCAAAGACCAAACTTTTCAAAAACCTCTTTTCACATAGATTTTTCACTTGGTAGACATAGTACGAATAGGCTATGATAAGTTCTAATTTATAATATTATTTGGGGAAAAGTACAAAAAAAACCCATGTGGTTTCCGAGTTTTGCAAAATAAGGAATGAGGAATTTTTTTTTCGATTCTATGATATGTGGTTTTCCAGATTTGCAAAAAGGGGAAAAACCGTTAACGGCGTTAACTTTTCCAGTTTTGGCAGCGGCAAAATTGTTTATTTATGTAAAAAATCACTATGTGGGCTTTAGCAAGATTTTTCAACATGATTTTGTTTGATTTTTACGATTTAAGTTTTTCTTGTTTAGTGAAATTTTTGGAAGAAAAATAAATTTAAAAATATATTTTTATGTAATATAAGTTGATTTTTAAATAAAATGGCGATTTTTTTTGCTCTGTGAGTTAACTACTCGTTAATTGGTAGATAATCGGTTTTTCCTTTTTGGAAATCTAGAAAACCACATATCATGAATCGATTCCTCATTCCTTATTTTGCAAAACTCAGAAACCACATGGGTTTTTTTTTGTACTTTTCCCTATTATTTGTACAAATGATAGGTACTTGGTCCAGCTATGTTCTAAATGATAATAGGCTGGCGAGGGCATATGTTTGATCAAGTTTTTTTTTGTTTTTTTTTTCTATGGTTATAGCTCCTCGTCAAAGAAAAATTATTAGTACTTGGTAATATATATTGTCCACGTCAAGTTAGTTACCGTTCAATGTGATAAACTTTTAAGCATTTTAACTTAGTGGAATAAGTTGATGTTTGCTCAATAATGTGAATTGTAATAAGACACAATACTTTGAGATTGCAAAAAACTTTGCATGGATATATATAGATTTACAGATATATACAGCAGGTTTAAAATATTGTGAGAGAATCGTATAGTAGTTGCCAATAATTAATAGTGTGATAGGCACATTTATTACTAATAATGTTCTAAAAGATATTCTTCATTAAATAAATCTAATGAAAAGTAAATTTTTTTAAACAAAAAACCCCACACACAAGATTAATAGAAAAATATATTTCTTGTCCCCAAGTAAAAAATCGAGAGATAATAATAATTATTATTATTATAAAATATCGAACTATCTTGGTTGTGGTGAATGTCTTTATCCATTTTATTAAAATAATTAAATACATAAATATCATCATAAGGTGAAGGGTTCTACAGCTGTGAACTGACAATGAACGCACTAGTTTTTACAAGTAAAAATCTTTCCGCTAAAAATCAAACTTTGCCAAATCTTTCTTTCACATGGATTTTTCACATGGTAGACATTATACGAATAGGCTATGATAAGTTTTAATTCATAATATTATTTGTACAAATGATCGGTATTTGGTCCAGATAGGTTCTAAATCGTAAAAGGCTAGGGCATATCTTTGATTGAGTTTTCATTTTTTTTTTTCTTAGTTTTTTTCTATGATTATAGCTCCTCATCAAAAAAGAATCATTGGAACTAGGTACTTTATATCGTGGACGTCAAGCTAGTTCCCCTTCAAAGTGATAAGCTTTTAAGAATTTTAATTGAGTGGAATAAAGTGATGTTTGCTCAATAATGTGAATTGTAATGAGACACAATACTTTCCCCTTCAATCAATTCAGCATATTAACTAAATCAAACTCAGCCGTCCAAATCCATTTCTACTAGACAATAGTTGTAGAGAGAAACCAGAACAACCGTAATGAACTGGGTACCACGATCGAGCACTGTTCATGACGCTGTTCATGAACCAATATGTGCCTATCTCTTTCATACTTAGTCTCACTCTTTCTTTTCCAAATCTGGAGATGTTTTTGTGGATGTCCCCAGATGATTTTTATTCATATATATATATATATATATATATATATATATACTAATAGGTATAAAATATTGTGAGAAGACCACATAGTAGTTGCCCGTAACTAATGTTGTGATAGACACATCCATTACTAAAAATGTTTTAAAAGATATTCTTCATTAAATAAATCTAACAAAAAGTAATTTTTTTCTTTTACCATATCGAACTATCTTGTTGCGTTGAATGTCTTTATCCACACTATTAAAAATAAATAAATAACTACATACCATCATAGAGTAAAGAGCTCTACAACTGTGAACTGACAATAATTGCACTAGTTTTTATAGGTAGAAATCTCTCTGCCAAAGACCAAACTTTTCCAAAACCTCTTTTCACATAGATTTTTCACTTGGTAGACATAGTACGAATAGGCTATGATAAGTTCTAATTTATAATATTATTTGTACAAATGATAGGTACTTGGTCCAGCAAGGTTCTAAATCATAATAGGCTGGCTAGGGCGTATGTTTGATCGAGTTTTATTTTGTTTTTTTTTCTATGGCTATAGCTTCTCGTCAAAAAAAAATTATTATTACTTGGTACTATATATTGTCCACGTCAAGTTAGTTACCATTCGAAGTGATAAGCTTTTAAGCATTTTAACTTAGTGGAATAAAGTGATGTTTGCTCAATAATGTGAATTGTAATGAGACACAATACTTTGAGATTGAAAAAAAGTTTGCATGGATATATATAGATTTACAGATATATACAGCATGTTTAAAATATTGTGAGAGAATCATATAGTTGTTGCCCGTAATTAATGTTGTGATAGACACATTCATTACTAATAATGTTCTAAAAGATATTCTTCATTAAATAAATCTAATCAAAAGTAAATATTTTTTAAACAAAATCCCCCACACACAAGATTAATAGAAAAATATATTTCTTGTCCCCAAGTAAAAAATCAAGAGATAATAATAATTATTTTTATTTTATAATATCGAACTATCTTAGTTGTGGTGAATATCTTTGTCCATTTTATTAAAAATAATTAAATACATAAATATCATCATAAGGTGAAGGGTTCTACAACTGTGAACTGACATTGAACGCACTAGTTTTTACAAGTAAAAATCTTTCCGCTAAAAATCAAACTTTGCCAAATCTTTCTTTCACATGGATTTTTCACATGGTAGACATTATACAAATAGGCTATGATAAGTTTTAATTCATAATATTATTTGTACAAATGATCAATACTTGGTCCAGATAGGTTCTAAATCGTAAAAGGCTAGGGCATATCTTTGATTGAGTTTTGTTTTTTGTTTTTTGTTTAGTTTTTTTCTATGATTATAGCTCCTCGTCAAAAAAGAATCATTGGTACTTGGTACTTTATATCATCGAGTCAAGCTAGTTCCCCTTCAAAGTGATAAGCTTTTAAGCATTTTAATTGAGTGGAATAAAGTGATGTTTGCTCAATAATGTGAATTGTAATGAGACACAATACTTTGAGATGGCAAAATGTTTGCATCTATATATATAGAGGATCAATCCTCCATGAACGTTCATATATTTAAAAATCTATGAACGTTTATGGAGACCATTAATTGGATTTCAATCCAACGGTTGTGCACTGTTTAATGAAAAGTATTATTGTGCTTATGAACAGTAGTACAGTGAAAAGTAAGATGCACATTATTTTGATCTGAAATGTTCAATCAATTTAGCATAGTAACTAAATCAAACTCAGCCGTCCAAATCCATTTCTACTAGACGTATAGTTGCCGAGAGAGACCAGAACAACCATAATGAACCGGGTACCATGATTGAGCACTATTCATGACGTTGTTGATGAACCAATATGTGCATATCTCTCTCATACTTAGTCTCACTCTTTCTTTTTCAAATTTGGGGATGTTTTTGTGGATGTCCCTAGATGATTTTTATTCATATATATATATATATATAGATAGATAGATATATACAATAGGTTTAAATATTGTGAGAAGATCATATAGTAGTTGCCCATGTTGTGATAGACACATCCATTACTAATAATGTTTTAAAATCCATTACTAATAATGTTTTAAAAGATATTCTTCATTAAATAAATCTAATGAAAAGTAAAATTTTTTTAAACAAAAAGCCCCACACTCAAGATTAATAGAAAAATGTATTTCTTGTTCCAGGTGAAAAGTAGAGAGATAAATATTATTTTTTTCTTTTACAATATTAAACTATCTTGTTGCGGTGAATGTCTTTATCCACACTATTAAAAATAAATAAATAACTACATACCATCATAGAGTAAGGAGTTCTACATGGCTGTGAACTGACAATGATTGCACTAGTTTTTACAGGTAGAAATCTCTCTGCCAAAGACCAAACTTTGCCAAAACCTCTTTTCACATGGATTTTTCACCTAGTAGACATAGTACGAATAGGCTATGATAAGTTCTAATTCATAATATTATTTGTACAAATGATAGGTACTTGGTCCAGCTAGGTTCTAAATCATAATAGGCTAGCTAAGGCTTATCTTTGATTGAGTTTTGTTTTGTTTTTTTTTAAATTTTTTTATAGTTTTTTTCTAGAGTTCATTTTGCCTGCTACCAAAACCAAGAAATTCCCTAGTTGTGACCTATCACAATCCAACATGTGACACATGTGTCAGGCTGTGACAGGTCAAAACTTGAAAATACTCTGATTCTGAAACCAAGTAAGATGAGCTTCTATAGTTATAGCTCCTAGTCAAAGAAAAATTATTGCTACTTGGTACTATATATCGTCCCCGTTAAGTTAGTTACCCTTCAAAGTGATAAGCTTTTAAGCATTTTAACTGAGTGGAATAAAGTGATGTTTGCTCAATAATATGAATTGTAATGAAACACAATATTTTGAGATGGCAAAATTATATATATAGATGTATATAGATATATACCGCAGGTTTAAAATGTGAGAGGGGATCATATACAGCAAGTTATAGTTCCCCATAATTAACATTGTGACAGACACATTCATTATTAATAATGTTCTGAAAGGTAAGCTTTTAGCTAGGCATTTTGACTGAGTGGAATAAGGTGATGTTTGCTCAATAATGTGAATTGCAATGAGACACAATACTATGAGATGGCAAAAAGTTTGCAAGTATATATACATACACACACAGTAAAAGAATTTAAAAATAAAATAATGATGCTGATAATAATAATTATGTTTTTAAATGATGACCACTAAAATCTTTTTAATAAATCCAAATTTTATATGATATGTGGCACAAAACAAAAACTTGTATACATATAAAAACAAAACAAACAAATTAACATATGGAAAACTAAAAGTAACATCACAAGATATTATAATCGGCGATATTAACACAGATGCTCTTTAAGGATGTAGGTTTAGCCAATGTTGTTTGACCCGGACCGGCCCGGCCGGTTCAACCGGAAAAACCGGGAACCGCCATGTATGGCCCGGAGTATCCCTCATCGACCGGGTATTAAAAACCCCAGTGTTAACCCCGATGACCAGGGCGGTTCAACAGGAACCGGTTGACCTGACGGGTCAATTGAGTCACATGATGTTTAATTACAATATTTAATAATTTATTATTATTTTTACATTAAAAACCACTAAAAATCGTGTATATTTATTAATATTAATTTATAATTTATAATCAATAAATAGAATTACAATATATATATATATATATATATATACCAACAAAAATTAACATTTAAAAAAATAAAAATATATTAATGTACTATGTAAATACTTTCTAAAAATTTAATTTATTAAGAAAATAAAACAATAAATGAGTGTAATTTTATTATAAAAATATAAAATTAAAGTATTCTAATTAAATAAAAAATATAAGAAAATTTAAAACAAAATAAAAACTCAATTGAGACATAAGAATTAGTGAATTAGATTTCTTATTTATTTTAACAAAATCAACCAATAAACAAATAAATAAATAAATAACACCGAGAGAAGTTTGATAATTATATATTAATATATTAAATTTGTAAATATTTAAAAAATGTAAAAAAATAAATGACCAAATTAGAAAAACTCTATCGTATATAAGGTCGTTTTATCAATTTAAATATCAAATTTGAGTAGGTTTTTTATAATATAATTATGGATTTAATATTATATTTGCTTATTATTAATTATTATAATATTTTTTTTATATTTAATTATCGATTCCGGTTCAACCCCGGTTCGACCCGGTTGAACCCATCGACCCTGACCCACTGGCTGGCCAGGGTCATTGCCCGGGCCGGGTCTGACAACCTTGGGTTTAGCATTCAACAAAATATGACACCTTAAATCCCCAAAATCAGGATCAAGACTTGCCATGAATTAGAAAACTCAATCTTCTTAAGTTCATTTTTTAGAAACAACTGGATCAACAAAATGAGGTTGATAAACCTTTAGTTAGTTTCATAAGCTTTTTAAGATGTCCAATTATAAATTAACAAAATATCTTCTCTTAATAAAGGTGAGTAATTAATATCTAGTTGAATCTAAAAAATTCGCACAAAATTATTTTGGTTGCCATATATATATATAAATATAGATATCTCAAACAACTCCCTTTTCAAAGAAGACTCATAAGGTTTATTCACTTTTATCAATATATATATATATATATATATATAACTTAAGAATTTAGCCGGGTTACGCTCCATTAAGTTGAGAATGTATTTAAGACATAACGAACTAGCCCTTTGACAACTAAGCCTCATACTCCAATGAATTAACATCAGAAGATGTTTCTTTGCTATTGATAAATTCCAATCTTTATTTTCAACCAAAAACAATAATAACTACCCTTAACCATGGAAGATAATTAAATTTGTTAAAAAAAAAACTAAACTTTTATTTTTGAAAAGTGTTGACATCACCTTAAATAGTAGCACTGATCAGGTGACAATCACCTGCATTAACAATTTATTTGTATTATGATTCTCTTGGCCATCCATATTCCATAGCAAATCTATACATACTATTAAAGTAGATATATAAAGTACTCTAAGAGTGATTTAAGAAATAATTTTAATATTTTTATTGTATTAAATATGATATTAATAATTAAAAATTTTAATTATATAATAGGCATTGATTTCATCATGGGCATTAAATTGGTTTTATATTAGATATTTAATAGGATGATCTAATGTAATGGAAATGGATGGTAATATGATTGGAGAGGGTTTTAAAAAAGATTTTTACATTTTTTTTTTCATATATTTAAAGTGGCATAGATTTCATCATGGCCATTAAATCGGTTTTATATTAAATCTTTCATATTTTTTTAAGTTTTTGGTTTAAAAAATATTTAAAAATATTTATTTGGTATTATACTAAATATTAAAAATGCAAAAAAAAAATATAGGAGACTAATAGATAATATTATTATTATATTAAATAAGATCTCTTAATGAAAACAGATGATAATCTGATTGGAGAGGGTTTCAAGGAAGATTTTAAACTCTTTTTTAAAGAATTTTCCCCATTGCATTATGAACATATAAGATTTAATGGAATTGATTTACAATCGGCATTAAGTCAGTTTAATATTAAACATTCAATAACACGTACTCATGGAAACATATGGCCTTTGGAAATTGAAAATCTTTGCTAAATTTATTTGAAATTATTGGTTTAGAAAAGAATAAATAATATTTATTTGGTATAACATAAAATATGACAAATAAAAAAAATATTGTGTTATTAATAAAAAATTACAATTAAATGAATAAAAATTAACGACATTTATTTGGTATTACATTAAATTACAACATAAGCTTTATTTTTTTTTTAATTACCAATAGTTTCATATTTATTAAATGATACAGATTGGGGTTTATGGGCAGATGAATAGACAATTGTAGAAGAAGATGAAAAATCTAAAATAAATTTAAAATTTTTTGTTATATTTAAATTTTTTATATATATTACTTATGATATTAATAATTGAAAAACTTTAATTACACTTTTTTATTTATGCAATAATTGTCTATAAGACCTTTGAAATTGAAAATATACAACAGTTTTCATTGTAAGAGTTATTTTAATCTGCTCCTAGAGTGTTTGAAGGAATAAATTTTAATTTTTTATTATATTTAAAGTTTTATTTATATTACTTATGATATTAATAATAGAAAAACTTTAATTGCACTTTTTTATTTATGCGATAAATGTCCATAAAACCTTTCAAATCCAAAGTACTTAACAGTTTCCATAAAGTTGTTTAATTATATTATTTTTATAATTTGCTTCGAGAGTGTTTCAAAAAATAAATTTAAATTTTTTTATTATACTTAAGTTTCTATTTATATTACTTATGATATTAATAATTAAAAAAAATTAATTGCACTTATTTACGAAGCCAGGGAGAATGCCTAGTAAACAATTAAGAGAGAAACACAAACAGAAATGTAGGAACATTGCCCTAATAACATAAGAAAATAAATGAAAAAGAAACTTTTAGATGAATAAACATAGTTTTTCATATTGATCTCATACAAAATTAATACATGTATATATAGCAGACTGGTTCTAGCTCTGGAGTCTATGGCAATCACATTAATTTGGCCTAAAACAATGCATATACAACTATGAAGACATTTACGCATAAATTATTCACATTTATCACCAAACAAAACTAGATAATAAAGAAGCAGCAATAATGGCATAGACACAAATTAAGAAATAATATTCTCCCAGAAGTATCATAGACATATACAATTTTGGATAACAAATTCAGGAGTTAATTAAAAAATAGCAAAAAGACCACATCCACTCATCAAAACACGTCGTCTTATCATGTTATGGACATATACAATTTTGGATAAAAAATTCAATGTATAACAATTTTTTTTTTTAAATATTGTAGATTGTGTCATGCCCCGAACCCGACTCACCAGACTCGGTATGCCAACATACGGCCGCACATCTACAAGGCTGAGACCCAGTAGGCGTACAAGGCCTCAAAACCCGATTTTCAAAGCGGTGAGCTATTAAACTTTTGAACTGAAAAAAAATTAAACAATAGATTATGAGCTTGACTGCCCAATAAGTACCCACTAAACATATCGGGATTATAAAAGTTTCAAAATTTCCAAAGTCAAACAAAATATAATAAAATACAAGTTTATCAGAATCTAATTCAGAAGTCAAATTTTTTCAATAAAACATAACTAATCAAAAAGTCAAGGATATATGTCCTACAAATAACTATTGTCAAAACAAAATGTCAAAGGTCATATGTTTACCCTCGGTGACCCAAGCCAGAATTGTCAGAGGCCGTTATTCGTCACTGACTAAAAGCGGTGGAAAACTATAGTTTCTATTTCACAGTCGACACGGTCAATGTTTAATCCCCAATGACAGGGTTATTGCAAAGTTAGTTGGGGACTACAAGTTGCTATGTCAAAATACGTTATGTCTAAACCTTTATCGGAACATAATACAGAAATTTGATGATCCCGTTTTCAAATAAAAATAATTCCAATTCATTTCCAAATCTCAATACTTACATATGAATTGCAAATTAAAAAAATAAGTAATTCAAAATATTAATCTAAATAATAAGTATTATTCTCAAAAATTTCAGAAATTCAGAAAATTAGAATTTTCAAGTATATACATGTAATAGGATTTATATGTGGGATACTTACCTGATTAACGGTTAAATTTCGAATTTTTTCACCAATCGAGTATTTCTCAGGAAGTCCTAATTTGGGAAAAACCCAACAGAATTACAAGTAAATAAATTCTAAAATTCACACGAATGCAAAAACATATTCAAACATTAACAAAACTACCAAGGTCAAGACTAATAACCAATTCTCTTACGAACCTTAAGATTGAAATCAGTATAGCTTTGCAAATTCACATCCACTCATTAGTGTAGTATTCGTTTTATAGTCAAATTCAGTAAATGTGAATGTGACGGACCACATCCACTTATCAAAACTATCGTATTGTTATATACATGCAGTACATGTGCGGACCACATCCACTCATCAAAATTATCCCTCTCATTATCGCATATAATAAATGTGGTAGGACCATAGATGATATATTTTTTATATAATCAATAAAAATAAGAAGAAAAATAATAATAATCACTCATCTGAAATGTCAGTCTCATTGCCAGATCCCACGCAAGGGTTAGAGTTTGTAATGTTTCCCCTTTACTTTTCACAGAGGGAAGGATATTTTGAGGGTAATTAAGAAGGTGGGTGCTAATTGGTATATGATCAACGATGTGAACTTAATTACTCTTTCATGAGATAAACTTTTAAGCATTTTAACTCTTGAGTAAAATTCACATCCGATAACCTCAGCATTAATATATAAACACTACCTACCACCAATTAAGACAAGTAAAATATAAGTTGGTCAATTTTTTTTTAAGCCAAAAAAGTTCTCATCTTGAGTGTCAGTCTATAAATAGAGGCCAAAGGGAAAGGCAATGCACTCCAGTCTACTACACAATGGCTATCCCAAGAGCATTTGCTTCCTTCTCCCACGCCCTCACCCTGCTCCTTGTGGTGGCTCCTCTTTGCTCTATGGCCGACGACATACTTTACCCTGGTGAAGCACTCGGGCCAGGGCGATCCCTGATTAATGGGAACTACACTTTAGTTATGCAGACTGACTGCGACTTGGTTTTGTATAACGTTTGCGACCCCATCTGGTCCTCCAACACTAGTGGCATGGCCACAAACTGCTACCTCACTTTCGCGAGTAACGGCAATTTGGTCATTCACAGTTCCGAAGGCAACGCCCTGTGGTCTAACAACAAAAGCGGGGGACAAGGCAACCATGTTCTCGTTCTTCATGATGATGGTAACGTCGTCGTGTATGGCCGCGGAAGATGGGATTCCCGAACTAACTTGCCACCCTTTCGTTTTCCGTCTGCTTATCAAACTACAAATGAAGCCGAGGCTGCAGGGGTTGCTATGGTCATCAATAAGTGATGCTGAAGCTTAATTAATGAACAATATCTATATATATATAATAAGCGCATTCCATATCCTAGTTCATGCATGCGCAAGTCAATAATTTGTAATAATTAGCCTTGCTCTACTATATATATATATATATATATATCCGGCTACTTCAGTTTCTACTGTTGCCAGGAGCATGAAGCCCCTCTTTTCGCTTCGAACTTCGTAACGCACGTCCACATGTTTTTTTGTTGGTTTACAGAACCAACGACAACAACATTAACAACATCAGCAGCAGCATCATACTACTACTAATAATAATAATAATAATAATATTAATAATAATAACAACAACAACTAATCTTTACATAACAATAAAAATCACTAATTCCATATAGTAACCGTTCTCCTTCAAGGTTGCATGCTACAGATTTTTATATTTTAAAATATTTATTTATGAATTTTAAAACTATAATTCAATTAATTTGGAAAATAATTCCCTTAAAAAGATCCTTTTAAAATAAAATGCCAGACAAATTAATAATAATAATTATTATTATTAATGGCAACATCATACTTGAGTTTTTTACTAAAATTTTTAATTGAATAAAATGGTACATAACAACAACAAGATAAGAATAATGGCCACCTGTCTACTTGAGCTTTTTATTAAAGTTTTGGTGTTTTTTTTGGCTTAACCCTTGATGTATTCTGCATGAGGAAAATTATATCCATAATTAAATAAATTGAGATTTGATTAACTACAAAGTAATCCATTTATTACTTTACAATGTTGATATTGATTTTTTACTTTTTTTTTATTTGATCTAAATGTAAGACTAAACAAATACTTCCTACGTTTCTTTCTACTTGTCATATTTTGAAGCTATTTTTTGTTTTTTTTTACTTCTCATATTAGAAATTTTGTGCAACAGTAAATAATTTTTTTCAAATTTACCCTTTAATTAATTGTACTTGTACAATTTTCAATAAATCAAAATCAACTGAGTATTAAATCATATACTTCACTTAATAGAGTTTAAATAGGGGTAATTTTGGAAAGTAATAAAATTTTTATAAAATTTAAATTGTCAACTAACTTCAACTGATTTTTTTAATGAGTGTGAAGTAAATAAATTTGACAGATAAAAAAAATAAAGGGAGTAGATATGATGACATATTGATGTATTTAACCATTTATTACATATTTTAGTATCGTCCTTTGGTACAAACTTTATTGGGCTATACTTAGGACGACCCCTTTGGACTCCTATACGCCGGCCGCATAGAGCTATAGTTGTTTTTTTATTATATAACTTTTTATTTAATAAAAATAATATTTTTGTTAGAATTTCTCCTTGGACCTCATTTTCTTATTAAAACCAGCCTTGTAAATAAACATTTAATCATTTCTTATCCATACAATAATTTGGATCATCTGGATCTGCCCTGATCAGAATATTTTGATTTTACATATATAAGCAGACATAGTCACGAATGTTGTTATTTCCTTGGTTTAGACCCATGATTTTCATAATCCTAAAAACAAGCCCATGACACCTCTAAAAAAAAAGTTTGGTTGGATGATTGAATAATTTAGATCTCGTGGAGAATTGGAGTGTCATTCTTTCTTTTTTTTAGAATTTTTAATGGAAGGTGGATGGATGGGGAGGTGAAGTGTTTGATTGAAAGAGATACTGTAATTGGAACAGCAGCAGGAGAGCTTCAAGTTATGGCGATCGGCGGAGTGGTTTTTGGATGCAAAGTTGATCTCAACCCCAGCCCGTGGAGGGGGATCCTGCAGCCCGGGATGGTTTCAGCTGAGGTAATTAATTAAGGTTGAAGCTGGTTTGGATCCCGAGTGCTGATATGTCAGAAGTCTAAGCTTTATCACACTTGATCAAATTTTTTTTTTTTTGTATGGTTGAAGAGATAAGAATAGAACTTTCTGGAGGTGTTTTACAAGTCCCGTTTAGTCTAACATCCACATCTCCTGATTTAAAGAGAGTCTATGTGCAAATGTTAGGAGTAATCCCACCCTAGACTGATCTTTTAAAGCTATGAATCTCTTATCGGATTCTCGTTGGAGGAATTAATTCATGGGTAAAATCACAATCTAGCTCACACGTCATAGAACCAGACGCTTGTCGCCATTTTAAAAAAAATAAATAAAGATTGTAAAATATAAAAATCCGTGAAGAATTTGTGGTTTTTATTAATGTTAATGTAAAAATTAGTTATTATTATGATTATGATGATGCTGCTGCTGTTGTTGTGGGTTATGTGTGGGCCTACCTTAACAATGTTTGAAGTGAAAAAAGGGACTTCATGCTGCTGGCAACAGTAGAAACTGAAGAAGCCGGCTGTAGATATATATATTAGAGCACGGCTAATTATTACAAATTATTAACCTGCGCATGCTGAACTACGATGGTATGCGCTTATTATATATATTGTTCAGTTATATTCAGCATCTCATCACTTATTGACGACCATGGAAATCCTTGTAGCCTTGGCTTCTTCGGTGTTTTTATTAGCAGGCAGAGCACCAAAGATGGTGTCATTACTGTCAATGAGGAGACCATCAGAGCCTGCCAAGCTAGTTTTGGTCTGCCATGTTACTGGGCCATACACGGCGAGGTTGCGATCTTTCTGAAGGATGAAAACGTAGTTGCCTTGCCCCCCGCTTTGGTTGGTAGCCCACACGGTTTGGCCGTTGCTATTCTGAATGACCAAATTGCCGTTACTCCTGAAAGAAAGGTAGCAATTTGTGCCCCGGCCACTAGTGTTGGTGGCCCAGACGGTGTTGCAAATATCATACAACACCAAGTTGCAGTCCTCCTGCATAACAAGCTTGAAGCTCCCATAGGCCAGGGATTGCCCTGGCCCGAGTGAATTACTACCGTAAAGTATGTTGCCGGCCATAGAGCAAAGAGGAGCCACCACAAGGAGAAGAGCGAGGGCGAGGGCGAGCGTGAGGGAGAGGGAAGCAAATGCTCTTGGGGTAGCCATTGTGTAGTAGACTGGAGTCACTGAACTACAACTTGAATGCATTGCCCTTTCCTTTGGCCTCTATTTATAGATAGACACTCAAGAAGAGAACTTTCTTGGCTTTAAAAAAATGCCCAACTTATCCTTTACTTTTCTTAATTGGTGGTGGGTAGTGTTTATTAACGCTGAGGTTATCGGATATGAATTTTACTCGACCTTAAAACCCTTAAAAGTCTTATCACATGAAGCGTAATTAAGTTCACACAGCTGATATACCAAGTAGCACCGACCTTGTTATCGACAAAATATACTTCTCTTTGTGAAAAGTAAATGAGAAACATTACCGAAACTTATCCACACGTTCTTGTTGCAATAGGACGAATAATTTTAATGGATGGATGTAATTTTTTATGTTTTTTTACTTTTTATATTGATTATATAGAGAGTATATCAGTTATGGTCCCCTCACATATATATGGTCCTCTCACATTTAATGCATTTGGTCCTCTCACATTTATTATATCTAACAATAATATATCTGACAATAAGATAAATAGTTTTGATGAGTAGATGCAATTTTTTTTTTTTTACTTTTTTATATATTGGCTATATATATATATATATATATATATATATATATATATATATATATTTATATATAATATACCACTTATGATCTTCTTATATTTACGGCATCTGACAATGAGATAGATAGTTTTAATTAATAGATGTAATTTTTCATTTTTTTTTATTAACTATATATAATGTACAATATTTTAAAACAGTAATTTCGTTTAACTTTTATTTATATGTCTATCACACTTATAGAAAAAGATTAATTCTTTGTATCTATGCCATTATTGGTGCTTATTTATTTTGATGCTTATTTATTACCTAATTTAGCAGGTGATAAATGTTAATAATTTGTGTATAAATGCAACTCTAGGATTTCATCGTAGTTTATGCATAATCTAGGTTGAATAAATGTGATTGTTATAGACGGATCAAAAGTTAGAACAAATCTCCTATATATAAATGAATTTTATATAGATCAATATGAAAAACTTTGTTTATTCCTCTAAAGGTTTCGTTTTCTTTTATTTTCATATGGTACTAGGGCAATGATTCTGCATCTCTATTGTTTGTCTCCAAATTATTTATTTGTTACCAGTGGCAAAGTGAATTCTAATGAGACTAAATTTTTAATGAAGGTCCTTATCTCCTAATTTAGTGCTACTGTTGATAGTGATGTCAACACTTCTCCAAAATAAAGTTTAGTTCTATCTTAAAGTGCTGCAATCTTATTTAATTCAAATTAATAACTAGATAACTATGGATTTGTGTTTTATCATAATCTCCAATAATAACAACAACAATAATAATAATAATAACAATGTTTGATATCATCAGCTTAATTACTTTTATGATACTAGTGTTTTGCCTGAATTATGCACGGGAGAAATCAACATATGTTAAAAATAATATTCGTATCCAACATAATTATCATGATTTTGATAATAATGTTTGAAACTTAATCAAGTATATTGTTACTCAAACTTTTTAAAACATACTTTAATCTAAATTTTAAATATTACTGAAGTTTATACAATGCAACCTCTCTAATAATCTATAATTAATTGAAGTTAATATTTCAACGATATTTTTATATCAAAATCTCATCAATTTTTAAAATTATCAATGCTTTTCTGAATTATAAATATTTTTAAAATTTCTGTACAAAATTAAAGATAATTATAAATATTTTAATATTTTTATAATATTATATAATTTTTTGCTGAAAAACTTTTAATGAGAGGTTGACACATGGCAAGAGACTTTCTTACTTTCATATATATATATATATATATATATATAAGTTATTAGACATTTAATTTGAGTGTAAATTAAATTCACATTTAATAAATCTCTAGATTCACAAATGCTGCCTACCACTAATGAAACAACTAACTCTTAGCGAGCCTAGTTGCGATTAAAGCAATATAATTACTAAGTTTTCTGAGAGTTAAATTTTTTTGTATATAATTATATAACAAAATTTTTATAATAAAAAAAACATTAATTAAAAAAGCATTGCTATGGGTTTCTAATGTGAGGAAAGCATTGATGTAGGTTTTGAATATAAAGGCTATATGTCATTGCACATAACAGTATCATTCCACCACGTTCTATTTAAATTACATGTCCAGCTTAACCAATTTACACCATCAAAATTTCATTAATTTATTTATAATTTAATTGTATTTTTTATTTTCTCTTAACGTTTTAGTTTTCTCAAAAGTATTGAAAAATATAGAAGTATATTAAAAATAAAGGAGAAAGTTAGAAGAAAAAAACTATTTAATGTTTCATAAATTTTGTAAATAGAAACATAAAAATGGGTTGAGCAATTAAAAAAATACCTATAGGAGTACTAATTACAGTATGTTTTAAATGTGAGATGATCATATAGTAGTTGGCTATAATTTATATTGCGATAGACATATTCAATACTGATAACGCTCTAAAAGATATTTTTCATTATATAAATTTAATAAAAAATAATTTTTTTTTTAGAAATGGAAAACCCACACAAAGATTAATAGAAATTTTTAATTCATGTCTCGCAAAGTGAGAAGTCGAGAGATTTTTTTTTTTTGTTTTTATTTTTATTTTTTCCGACATGGAACTATCTTGATTTCGATGAATGATTTTGTCCACTCTATTAAAAATAAATAAATAACTAAATATCATCACAAGGCAAAGGACTCTACAGTTGTGAACCCACAATGATTGCACTAGTTTTCGTAGGTAAAAATCACTTTGCCAAGGACTAAGCCTTGCCAAAGCCTCCTCTCACATGGATTTTTCACGTGGTGGACATCGTGCAAATAGGCTAAATTCGGTTCTAATTTATAATATTATCTATACAAATGGTTGGTACTTGGTACTCTAGTCGACGTCAAATTGGTTACCCTTCAAAGTAATTAGCTTTCAAGGATTTTAACAGTGGAATAAAGTGATGTTTGCTCTATAATGTGAATTGTATTGTGATACAATACTCTGAGATGGCAAAAAGTTTGCAAGTATATATATACATGCACAATAAAAAAGAAATTTAAAAATAAAAATAATGATGCTGATAATAATAATTATTTTTTGAAATGATAACCAATAAAATCTTTTTAACTTTATTCAAAAAAATCTTTTTAATAAATACAAATTTTATATGATATGTGGAACAAAAAAAAAAAAACTTGTATAGATATAAAAACATAACAAACAAACATATGATGCACTAGAAGTAGCATAGTAGTTTTATCGCATCATATTTACCATAATTTATGGTCTGATCATATTTATCATAGTTTATGGTCCCATCATATTTATCGTATCTGACAATGAGCTGGATAGTAATTTTTTTTTTACTTTTTATTGACCATATATAGAACGTATTAGTTATGGTCCCGTCACATTTAATGTATCTG
Organism: Dioscorea cayenensis subsp. rotundata; assembly: GCF_009730915.1. Taxonomy (NCBI): domain Eukaryota; kingdom Viridiplantae; phylum Streptophyta; class Magnoliopsida; order Dioscoreales; family Dioscoreaceae; genus Dioscorea; species Dioscorea cayenensis. The sequence continues at coordinate 23,337,203 of NC_052488.1, forward strand.
ACAACGAAACGAATAGTTTCGATGAGTTGATGTATTTTTTTTTTTACTTTTTTATTGGCTATATATAAAACATATCACTTATGATTTTTTTACATTTACGGCATCTGACAATGAGAGAGAGATTTAATGGGTGGGTGCCATTTTTTTTTATTGACTATATATAATGTACAATATTTTAAAAGCATTAATTCTACTTAATTTTTATTCATAATCATATATGCCCATCACACTTAGAGAAGAATATTAATTCTTTGTATCTATGCCATTATTGATGCTTATTTATTATCTAATTTAGCTTGTGATAAATGTTAATAATATGTGTATAAATGCAACTCAAGGATTTCGTAGTTGTTTATCCGTATTTCGAGGTTGAATTAATGTGATTGTTATAGACTCAAGATCTAGAACCAATAACCTATATATAAATGTATTTATATAAAATCAATCTGAAATAAGAAATAACATTCTCTAATAAATGTGACAGACATATATAATTTTGGATAAAAAATTCAGTACATAGTAATATTTTTGAAAATATTTTACACTATATGTAATTAATAAACAAAAAAACAAAAAAATCACATCCACTCATCAAAATTATGTCTTCTTGTCATACCCAGTAAATGTGCGGACCACATCCATTCATCAAAATTGTCCCTTTCATTGTTGGATACAATAAATGTGACAGGACCATAAATGGTACATTTTATATAATCAATAAAAAAAGTAAAAAAAATGACCGCTCATAAAAAATATCAGCCTCATTACCAGATCTGCTATGTAAGAGCAAAATGCGAGTAAGAGTTTGAGATCTACTATGTAAGAACAATGTGCGGGTAAAAGTTTGTAATGTTTCCCCTTACTTTTCAGAAAGGGTAGGATATTTTAATTTGGGGTAATTAAGAAGGTGGGTGCTAATTGGTGTATGATCAACAATGTGAATTTAATTATTCTTCATGTGATAAGCTTTTAAGCATTTTAACCCTTGAGTAAAATTCACATCCGATACCCTCAGCATTAATATATAAACACTACCTACCTCCAATTAACAAAAGTAAAATATAAGTTCGTCAATTTTTTTTTTAAGCCAAAAAAATTTCTCGTCTTGAGTGTCTATCTATAAATAGAGGCCAAAGGGAAAGGCAATGCACTCCAGTCTACTATTACACAATGGCTATCCCAAGAGCATTTGCTTCCCTCTCCCTCGCCCTCACCCTGCTCCTTGTGGTGGCTCCTCTTTGCTCTATGGCCGACGACTTTACCCTGGTGAAGCACTCGGGCCAGGGAGATCCCTGATTAATGGGAACTACACTTTAGTTATGCAGACTGACTGCGACTTGGTGTTGTATAACGTTTGCGACCCCATCTGGTCCTCCAACACTAGTGGCATGGCCACAAACTGCTACGTCACTTTCGCGACGAACGGCAATTTGGTCATTCACAGTTCCGACGGCAATGCCCTGTGGTCTAACAACAAAAGCGGGGGACAAGGCAACCATGTTCTCGTTCTTCATGATGATGGTAACGTCGTCGTGTACGGCCGCGGAAGATGGCATGCACGAACTAACTTGCCAGCCTTTCGTTTTCCGTCTGCTAAGCAAACTACAAATGAAGCCGAGGCTGCAGGGGTTGCCATGGTCATCAATAAGTGATGCTAAAGCTTAATTAATGAACAATATCTATATATATAATAAGCGCATTCCATATCCTAGTTCATGCTTGCGCAAGTCAATAATTTGTAATAATTAGCCGTGCTCTACTTCATATATATATATATATAGCCGGCTACTTCAGTTTCTACTGTTGCCAGGAGCACGAAGCCCTCTTTTAATTTGCTTCGAACTTCGTAACGCAGGTCCACATGTTCTTTTTGTTGGTTTACAGAACCCACGACAACAACATTAACAACATAAGCAACAGCAGCATGATCATCCTAATAATAAATTAATAATAATAATAATAATAACAACAGCTAATCTTTACATAACTATAAAAATATCACTATAGTAACCGTTCTCCTTCAAGGTTGCATGCTACAGATTTTTATATTTTAAAATATTTATTTATGAATTTTAAAACTATAACTCAATTAATTTGGAAAGTAATTCCCCTAAAAAGATCCTTTTAAAATAAAATGCCAGACCAGAATAATGGCAACATCCTACTTGAGTTTTATACTAAAATTTTTAATTGAATAAAATCGTACATAACAACAAAAAGATGAGAATAATGGCCACCTGTCTACTTGAGCTTTTTATTAAAGTTATGGTTTTTATTGGCTTAACTCTTGATGTTATTCTGCATAAGGAAAATTATATCCATAATTAAATAAATTGTATATTCATAATTAAATAAATTGAGATTTCATTAATTAAAAAGTTTTTACCATGTTTTGAAACTATTTTTTATTTATTTTTTTTTATTTGTTATATTAGAAATTTTGTGTATCATTAAATAATTTTTTTTAATTTATTTTTTAATTTAATATATTTATATAATTTTCAATAAATCACAATTAATTAAGTATTAAATTATATACTCCACTTAGTAGAGTTTAAATAGCGTAGTTTTAAAAAATAATAAAATATTTTATAAAATTTAGATCATTAATTAAATTTAACTGATATTCTTAATTGGTGTGAAGTAAATAAATCTGACAAATAAAAAAAACAGGAGTAGATATGATGATATATTGATGTATTTAACAATTTAATATATATTATAGTGTCGTCCTTTGGTGCAAACTTTATTGGGCAATACCTAGGACGACCCCTTTGGACTCCTATTTGACGACCATGTAGAGCTATTGTTGTTTTTTTATTATATAATTTTTTATTTAGTAAAAATAATATTTTTGTTAAAACTTCTCCTAAGAACTCATTTTTATTAAAACCAGCCTTGTATATATAAACATTTAATCATTTTTTTTTATGCCGGTTATTTCGGCTTTTGGGTTTTTTTTTTACCACGTCTAGTGGGTTTATTTGTCGGTTGTTAGTTTTGTCCGCAAATTCTAGTGTGTGTTGTATCTTTCTTTATCAATGAAGGTGTTTCATCCATATTTAAAAAATAAAAATAGTAGTCATTTCTTATCCATACAATAATTCGGATCATCTGGATCTGCATGCCCTGATCAGAATATTTTGATTTCACATAAGCAGACATAGTCACAAATGTTGTTATTTCCTTGGTTCAGACCCATGATTCGCGTAATCCTAAAAACAAGCCCATGACACCTCTATATATATTGTCTTAATTTGGAATGTTTCCAAAAAAAAAAAAAAATTGGTTGGATCGATGATCGGATAATTTGGATCTGGTGGAGAATTGGAGTGTTTTTTTCCATTCTTTTTAGAATTTTTTTAATGGAAGGTGGATTTATGGGGAGGTGAAGTGTTTGATTGAAAGAGATACTGTAATTGGTACAGCAGCAGGAGAGCTTCAAATTGTGGCGATCGGTGGAGTGGCTTTTGGATGCAAAGTTGATCTCAACCCCAGCCCGGGGAGTGTGTGTTGGTGAAGGCAGAGGAAATTATCAGAGACAAGTTCAACAGCAATTTCGGTCAAATCTACCACAATTAAAGCACTGTAAATTTTGAAAATTCCCACTACAGTGGGATCCTGCAGCCCGGGATGGCTTCAGCTGAGGCAATTAATTAAGGTTGAAGCTGGTTTGGATCCCGAGTGCCGATACCTCCAGAAGTTTAAGCTTTATCACACTTGATCCAATTTTTTTATGTATGGTTGAAGAGATAAGAATAGAACTTAATTTCTGGAGGTGCTTTCCAAGTCGCGTTTAAGTCTCACATCCACATCTCCTAATTTAAAGGGAGTCTATGTGCCCAACCTAGACTGGTCTTTTAGAGCTATGAATCTCTTATTGGATGCATCAATGTCAAAGATCAATAAATTGGAACAATCAAAACCAAACATCGAAGAAGATACAGGTTTTTATCAATCGTACATAACAACAAAAAGATCAGAATAATCTTTACTGTCATTAATGTCAATGAGGAGACCATCAGAGCCTGCCAAGCTAGTTTTGGTCTGCCATGTTTCCGGGCCATACACGGCGAGGTTGCGATCTTTCTGAAGGATGAAAACGTAGTTGCCTTGTCCCCCGCTTTGGTTGGTAGCCCTACACGGTTTGGCCGTTGCTATTCAGATTACCAAATTGCCGTTACTCTCGAAAGCAAGGTAGCAATTTGTGCCCCGACCACTAGTGTTGGTGGCCCGGGGACGGTGTTGCAAATATCATACAACACCAAGTTGCGATCCCTCCCGCATAACAAGCTTGAAGCTCTCATAGGCGGGGATTGCCCCGGCCCGAGTGAATACTACCAGTAAAGTATGTTGCCGACCATAGAGCAAAGAGGAGCCACCACAAGGAGAAGATCGAGGGCGAGGGCGAGTGTGAGGGAGAGGGAAGCAAATGCTCTTGGAGTAGCCATTGTGTAGTAGACTGGAGTCACTGAACTGCAACTTGAATGCATTGCCCTTTCCTTTGGCCTCTATTTATAGATAGACACTCAAGAAGAGAACTTTCTTGGCTTTAAAAAAATGCCCAACTTATCCTTTACTTTTCTTAATTGGTGGTAGGTACATATTTATTAACGCTGAGGTTAGTGGATATGAATTTTACTCAACCTTAAAACCCTTAAAAGTCTTATCACATGAAGCGTAATTAAGTTCACATCGCTAATATACCAAGTAGCACCAACCTTGTTATATGCAAAATATCCTTTCCTTTGTGAAAAGTAAATGAAAAACATCACAAACACTTATCCACAATTTCTTCTTGCAAGATGTTCTCTTTCCATTTACGGTATTTGACAATAAGAAAGATAATTTTAATGAGTGGAAGTGATTTTTCATTTTTTTTTTATTGACTATATATATTGTACAATATTTTTAAAACAATAATTTTACATAATTTTTATTCATAATCATATGTGTCTTTCACACTTATAGAAGAATATTAATTCTTTGTGTCTATGCCATTATTAATGCTTATTTATTATCTAATTTAGTTGGTGATAAGTGTTAATAATTTGTGTATGAATGCAACTCTAGGATTTCATAGTTGTTTATGCATATATCTAGGTTGAATTAATGTGATTGTTATAGACTGATCAAGAGTTTGAACAAATCTCTTATATAAAAATGAATTTTATATAGATCAATATGAAAAACTGTGTTTAAAGGTTTCATTTCCTTTTATTTCTTATGGTACTAGGGCAATGATCCCGCATCTCTATTGTTTGTCTCCTAATTATTTATTTGTTACGAGTGACAGAGAATTCTAATGCGACTAATTTTTTAATGAAGGTCGTTATCTCTGAATCTAGTGCTACTGTTGACAGTGATGTCAACACTTCTCCAAAATAAACTTTAGTTTTTTTTTAAGTACTGCAATCATATTTAATTCAAATTAATAACTATATATCATAATCTCCAATAACAACAACAACAATAATAATAATAATGACTAGATTAAATACCCGCGCTAATGCTGCGGGTTGAATATATTCAAAACAAAATATTACAAAGATAATATCAATTTTGAGAGAAAAAATATCATTGTTCATGTCAATTTTTTTAAATTATTTTCAATATGAGAAATATATCTGCAAGATATTAAGAATATGTTGATTTTCATACCAAAATAATTAAGTTTTTAAAAATATTTATTAACTTTAAAAAATGGAATTGAAATTATAATTCTATTTGTTATTAATTAATCTAAACATAATCCATTGATAAAAAAGATTTTCTTTAAAACTATTTTTTAAAAAAAATCTTTTAAGCATGTATTTTTATTAAAAAAAAGGTTGAAACTTTCCTTATTGATCAATTCCATAGCAAAATAATTCTTAAAATTATTTTTTTATACTTTTTTTAATACTTAAGCCCTTTTAAAATATGGAAATTATGTTGGGAAGAAAGGGATGTTATCTACCATCCTATCATTGATTTATATTATATTACTTAGTATTGCAAGAGATATGGAAAGTTTTATTTAAAAACATACATAATTTCCAATTCGTAAAAGTGAATTGTTCCCATTTAAACATGAAAGGAAAATAAATAGGTTTTTTAGTAAATAAATAAAACAACTATCCAACTTTTCCTAATTTTATTCCTTTCTTTTTTTTCACTTAAATCTAAATCTAATATGTGGGAAAAAACAACCTTAGATCATATCTCTATTTCAAGTCTTAATAAACAATTTGGAAATTACTAATGAAATTAAACACTACATGTTGTTCATTTGACCGTATTTAGTCATTATAATTCTATTAAGTTATTATTGTGAATTTAAATTGGTCTCAATACTATAAAACAAACATAATGAAATAAATATCAAGTAATTTATTTAAATTAAAAGAAATCTATAATGCAAGACATATGAAAGTTTGTAAGTATAAAATATACTTGATTGCAGATAATCTCAATCTATCAACCTATACCCAAATTTTATTTTAGAGTAAAAAAGATGGATCTTGTTACACAATGCATCATATACTTACATACTTTTATAACCAAAGGATAATTTTTTTTTTTTTATCTAATTTACTATATAAGAGTACATAAAAAGTTAATATAGATCCAATGAATATGGAAATGCTAACAGATGGCAGTATAGCATCAATTCTATAGTCCCAAAGTCAATAATTGTGTCTTATCTTCATCCAAAAGTGAGACCTGCACACATGAATTCAAATAAAAATGACTGGATTTTCAAAGATGCTTAAACTAAGCTATCATTTTATATCTTATCTGTTCAAAAGGATTGGATTTTCAAAGATGCTCAACTGATTTTTTTTATCAAATGAGTACTAAACTATCATTTTATATCTTGTCATTTAGATATTAGTTATCATTTATTTGCAATATGTATTATTCCAAACTTGATTATTGTTATAAGTTCATAAGCTCACTATCTCTCTCTCTCTCTGTTTTTTTTTTAACCTCATAAGCTCATTTCTCTGCTAGGCCATAACACTGCAACTACCTTTTTATAGAACACCCTTAATTGAAAAGGAAAAAAAATCATGATTGTATAACATCACTAACCTATAGGAACCGGACTCATTTTGATTCATTCACACATCACGTCCAGGCAATAATATAAAATAATTTTAGTATTTAATTTCAAACCATTTAACCTTACTCCTTAAATAAGATTTATAAAAAAAGGACAAATAAGAAAAAAACCACAAACAAATCCTCTCTATTTTATATGCAAAAACAACAGAAATCATCCCCAAGATTGGCATTCAATACTGAGAATACATTTATTTCCAGGAATTTGCAAGAGGACACAAAAAAAAAAACATATCATTAAGTTCCTACATTTATTAAAATATTTTTTAAACATAAAAAAGAAAAACCCCCAAATCATGAAGAAAGAAAGGCCACAACTTTGTTAGTCAACACAGTAGGTTGATCACAACCAGGTTCATCCAAATGGAAGACATGATCCATACCATGAGACATAACCAACTCAACACCATCCACCCACTTCTCCTTCAACTTTTCATAATAAGCCATTGCTCTCACGCTCAGCAAGTCCTTCTCGGCCACACACACCATGATTTTCAAGAACGGCATCCGACCAAGATCCGGCGCTGTCTTGGCCAACGGATTGATCATGGGATCATCCACTCCGGCACTCGCCGGACACACCAGCATCCATAGCTCATCCAACCTCTTCTTCAGTGCATCTCCCACCTCCTCTCCCTCCATCTTTGACCCCCAAAAATATGGGGCATCATCACCATTCCTTTTTATTTTTCACACCTTACCAAAAATAATAATAATAGTAATAAATAAATAAATAACTAAAAATGGGTTAGGTAAATATCATATTACATCTAACACTAAAGAATCATAGTAATTTCAGCTAAAAATTTTGCAATCTAACGTCTAAGTGAAATTACCTTCTGAGCCTTTGGCTCCAGCACGCATGGCCATATGGTGTGCTATGTTAGCGCCGGCACTATCTCCGGCCAAGAACTGCCTACTCGAATCACCAAAATTCACCAACCATGGTTCCGGCACAGCTGTGCCACTGTCCAACTGATGCACCACCCACTTCAATGCTTTCCAACAGTCATCATACGCGGCCGGGGAAAAGAAAAGGAAGAAGACGGATCTGCAAGAGAGCTTTTTTATTAGGGCTTCATTTATTTGCTTGGTCTGAAAATTTTTTGAGTTTGGATTGGAGAAAAATTACCTGCGCCTCCTTCGCACTCCACTCCACCCTCATCCTCATCCTCCTCTCCTCCGCTGGCCTCTCTTGGATCCGCCTCCTATGCTTTATCCTCTGCTCGATCGCTATCACCTAGGAAATCCGCTATAAGACCGACGCTGAGCGGCTTCTCGAACGGGATCACAAGGATGGGATGCTGCTCGCCCGGTGTGTGGCCGAGTTGAAGAAGAAGGCTGAGCGGCTTCTCGCAAGGGATCGGCAGGATGGCTCGGGCAGAGAGGCATTGTTAGATCTAGGGTTAGAAGAAGAGGGCAACAATTATTTAGATCTAGATAAACCAATCACAGTAAACTAAATGTCACACAAAGAAAAACTTAGATCTAAATCAACCAATCAAAGTAGGCCAAATGTCCACTCAGGAAAAAAACTTAGATGAATAGTGAATTTGGGGATATGATTAATATGAAGTATATATGATAATAATATATACATACTATTAAAGTAAATGTATAATCTACTCCGAGAACGTTTTAAGGCATAATTTTAATTTTTTTTAATAACATTTAAGTTTTTATTTTTATCACTTATAATATTAGTAATTGAAAAACAATAATTACATCTAATTATTTATGTAATAAATGTCCATAATACCTTTGAAATCCAAAGTATAAAATAGTTTTTATAGTAGGAGTTAGTTTAATTATATTGTTTTATATATGATATTGTTTTAAAACTTCTCAAAAAATTTTAAAAACTCTGATGCGAAATCGAAGAAAATGCCTAATAATAATAATAATAATAATAATAATAATAATAATAATAATAATAATAATGCTCATACAACCCATTAGTGATATCATCAACTTAATTGCTTTTTATGATATAAGTAATTAGACACCTAATTTGAGTGTAAATTAAATTCACATTTAATTAATAAATCTCTGGATTCACAAATGCTACCAACCACTAATGAAACAATTGACTCTTATCAAGCCCAGTTGCAATCAAAGTAATATAATTACCAAGTTTTCTGAGAGTTAAAATTTTTTATATAATTATAGAACAAAATTTTCATAATAAAAAATACACTTAAGAAAGCATCACTATGGGTTTCTAATGTGAGGAAATTATTGATGTGGGATTTGAATATAAGGGCTATATGTCATTGCACATAACCATATTATTCCATCTGGTTCTATTTAAATTACATGCCCATGCACCTTAATCAATTGACTCCTATTAAAAAAAAGTTAGTTGAAATTAGTTATTTTCTGTAATTTATAAAAAATTGTATCAATTTTTCAAAATTACCCCGTTTAAAACAGCATCAAAATTTCATTAATTTTTTATAATTTAATTATATATTTTATTCTCTTAATGTTGTGTTTTAATTTTCTAAAAAATATTAAAATACATAGAAGTATATTAAAGATATAGGATAAAGTTAGAAAAAAAACTATTTAATGTTTCATGAATTTTATAAATAAAAATATATAAATAACCAAATAAAATTTTAAAATAGAGCAAGTATAAAAAGTAACTACAGGAGTACTATCTATGGTAGGTTTTAAATGTGGGAGGACCATATAATAGTTGCCAATAATTTATATTGCGATAAGCATATTCAATACTAATAATGATCTAAAAAATATTCTTCATAAATAAATTTAATAAAAAGTAAATTTTTTTAGAAACAAATAAACCCACACAAACAAGATTAATAGAAAATTTTATTTCTTGTCCACAAAATGAAAAGTCTAGAGATTTTTTTTTTCTTTTTACAACATGGAACTTTTAGAAAAGCGACAAACACGAGCCTAGGGGACGTGCATGTGCTATCACCGTAGGATATGAGGTTCGATCCCGGGTCCTCTTCGAAACAAACGCTCTATACAAAAAACTCAATATTAACTGTGTAATACCGCAGACGCATGATTAGCATTGGAAAAATATATTCGAGGGTATTACTACAGATTCTGATAGAAATTTTCTACGAGAATGTCTGGTTGAGAAACCCCAAGTGGAAAGAACAAGGACCGAAATGTAAAAGTTTATAAAAGATTTTGGGTTAAAGAGTAATAGAAAAAAAGATTGATATAAAATATTTCTGAAAACCAAGGACTGAAAGGTAAGTGGAAGGGATCATTTGGAAATGTTGTGTTATAATCCAAGGACCATTGGATAATTTGAAAGGATTTTTTGAGAATACTATTTTATAATTCAGGGACCATTTGTGAGTTTTTTAGGGACTGTTTTGTAAGAAATTAAGTTTTGAGGAACCAAATGTAAATTTCGGCTGAATCATAAGATTGGAGAAAAATCTAGAATTGTTCATCTTCTTCTCCTCCATCCTTCCCATGCTACAGTAACCCGAGGGTTTTTTTAAAAAATGGGTTGAGTTACTGTAGCACCGAGATTAGGGTTTGGTTTGGTTAATTAAATTGATTATGATGATTAAGGTGTTAATGATGATTGTTGGATTGAAATGGGTTGAGTTAGTCCAATTGAATTGGTTGGATCAAACCAAATTGAATTGATTGAGTTGAATTGATTTGGTTGAGTTGGGCTTGATCAAATCAGGTTGAGATGGTTTGGGTTTGGTTCAGTTGATTTGGGTTAAGGGTTTTGGACTGAACCAAGTTGGTTCAATGGATTTTGAATAAGAATTGGGTTGGTTCAAGCTGGTTCAGTGACATTGAGTTTGGTTCAGTGCAATTGAGCTTGGTTCAATGGAATTGAGATTGGTTCAGATTGGTTTAGCTGTGTTTAGTCTAAATTGAGTTGGTTTAAGTGCAATTGAAGCCAGTTGGATTATGCAAGGTCGGATTTTAACCGATTGGAGTGAGTGGGCCCAATAGAGAGTCTATTATTGTTTCTTGTATTTTCTTTTGAGTTTAAAAGTAGTATTTATTTTTATATTATTATTCTTGTTAGGTGTTGTTCAGTCTTGGAATGGAGTTCCAGGTCTAGCAAGGAACCCAAGGACACCAGGTGAGTTGGTAGTGGCTATTATTTTAAATAATTGATTAATTATTATTATTTTGAAATAATTGTTTAATGGCTAGTATTTTGGAAATAATTGTTTAAGTATTTCATTTTAATGTTTAATTTGCATATAATATTGAAATATACGTATATTTACTTGCCGTTGATGTTTATCACAATCGTATTGATACATCAGTTTTGTATAATTATACGTATTTGTGAATAGTGGAAATACATGTATATGTGATTTAATTATTCGGTTCATGTATTTATTTTTGGATGGTTATATATGCTTTGATTTGGAATGATTTGTGAAATCATGATGCGTGTATTAAAAATGTTTTACTGACAATATTTGTGGGGATCGGTTTTCATTCCGGCATAGGAATGGTATTTTTGTATTTGGACTTTCTTGGTATTATCGTATGTATCGAACTGTGAATGTCCTGGATAAGGACCATGTGATATGATTTATACAGTTTGTATTATTTCTGCATCTACATGTTGGTTTGGATGGTGACGGCGGGCTAAGGCCCGACTACTGCGATGAGTGGGTCCCCACGGGCCAGCCTTTAGAGGTGGCGTGGTGGACCTTAGTGTTGATTGGTCCAGATCAGGTGGGAGCGTAGAGCCCTGATTGGATGATACATCGGGATCCCGGGGTCACCACACGGGGACCGAGTGGGCCAACGTCGAGTGCGAAGACCTTGACGGCTCCCAACCTAGTCGCGACGGCGGCTAAGTCGGGGAGAGTTTTCAGGCTATGGATTTGAGAATGGTTTTATATTATCAGTTATTTTGACATTGATTTATGATGAATTTATGTTTCACAAGTTCTTTAAAAAATGTATTTTGCTAGAATTACGGTATTTTTGGAAAAGTTGGAAAAATTATTTGAGAAATTGGTATTTATATACTTTATATACTACTGTATTTTTAGTATTTGAAATTATTAAAGCCACTACTGACCAATCGAATGTCTCTGTAGTCAGTAGGGAGCGAGGGACCCTAGATCGCTCGATCAAGTATAGAGCTAGTCGGGGGTTGAGTCAGGGAGCTGCAGATGGGTCCCCTTTTCTTTATTTCTTGTCATTAGTGTCGTGATCTTGTAGCGGTTGTACCCGCAAATTTGAGTAATTATATTTGTTGTATTTATTTATTTGAACCTGTAGTCGGTGTAAAAAATTGTAAATTGTGATTTGTAGGTCTGATTTTGTTTAAAACAGGGTGTCAGCTTCCAGTTAAAAGGGAATTTTAACTGATGGGTGTCACATTTACCTCGGTAGAAGGGGTGGGTGTGACAAACTGACTCAAAGACCGTTGGTATACATGAAATTATCTTGGTTTCGATGAATGATTTTGTCCACTCTATTAAAAAGTAGATAAACAACCAAATATCACCACAAAGGTAGAGGACTCCACAGCTGTGAACCCACTAGATTAATATTGCATTAGTTTTCGTAGGTAAAAATCTTTTTGCCAAGTACTAAGCCTTGTCAAAGTCTCTTCTCACATGGATTTTTCACATGGTAGACATCGTGCAAATAGGCTATGGTCGGTTCTAATTTATTATATTATCTATACAAATGGTTGGTACTTGGTACTTGGTACTTGGTACTCTTGTCGACGTCAAATTGGTTACCCTTCGAAGTGATCAGCTTTTAAGGATTTTGACTGAGTGGAATAAAGTGATGTTTGCTTTGTAATGCGGATTGTAACGAGACACAATACTCTGAGATGGCAAAAAGTTTGCAAGTATATATACACACAATAAAGGAAATTTAAAAATAAAATAATGATGCTGATAATAATAATTATTTTTGAAATGATGACCAATAAATTTTTTTTAACTTTAATAAAAATAAAATCTTTTTAATAAATACAAATTTAAAATTTTATATGATATGTGGAACAAAATAAAAACTTGTATAGATATAAAAACATAACATACAAACATATGAAGCACTAGAAGTAGCATAGTAATTTTATCGCATCATATTTATCATAGCTTATGGTCTCATCATATTTACCAAAGTTTGAAAAGGTGGATAAACCACTTCAATTAAAACAAAAACAACATACAAATCCCAACCACAAGAAGTGGAACAAAACAGCTACAAAACCAACATGAAAAAACACAAAACGAGGCAAAACAACTGCCTCAACCCTCCCCTAGGAACTCAGCCGACTAGTCAGTGTGCGAAGAGAGCCCTGCATCCGGAATGGATGCTACAACCTACTCTTCCCCCGTCTAGCTCAGAAACTCTAGACTACGCCTGATGGTAGTAGAATGCTCCTCCATCTTTGCTCTCGATCTGTCATTAACTGTAGAAAACCAGGATAATAATATTCGATCAATCTTCACAATTAGTGCATGAACAGACACCATAATATCATTAAACATGCAGTCATTCCTAGCAAGTCAAAGATTCCACACAATCGCTTTCACCACTAAGACCCCTAACTCTCTACAGGCCTGTCTGACAGATAATCTCCAAGCCCCCCAAACCAGATGAAGGCAATCTGGCAGATCCGGGAGACCGAGCATACGATTGAAGTATCTCCACACTGCTTAGCTGGGCAGCCTGCAAGAAGAGATGATCCACCGTCTCGGTCAGTTGCATTGCACAAGACACGGTCGTCGAGTCGGTGGCAGGTTACATCTTCTGATTTCTAAGTTCTCCAAGGTTAGAATCCTGTTTTTCCAAGCTAGCCAATTAAAATGTTTATTTTCTTCGGGCAAGTACTTTTCCAGAAAAATTTCGCTAAAGGGCACCGCAGTCCACCATCATTCAGGAATGTGTAGAATGATTTCACTGTGAACACCCCATTCCTAGTAAGACGCCACCTTTTAGAGTCTTCGATCACCCCCTCCTGCACTTGCCTCTGTTCCAAAAAAGTCTTCACTTCCGTCTCCTCCATGAATGGGGATCGTGACAAAAGAAAAAACAGGTCACTAACAGTGTCATTCGGTTCCAAAGATCTACCAAATTCCTCTTTCCAAATACACGTCGGTGCTCTGCCACTTAACCAGCTATCTTTCCAAAATAACGTCTCCTTCCCAGAGTTAATGCCATGCACAATGCAACTTCGAAAAGCCGGAAGACAATTTAACACCACTTTCCAGAAAAAGGAAATTCTCCCCGATTACCTAGGTAACATATTCCAACGGTCCATACCATAGTTGAACTTAATTACCTCGGCACCACATTATGAGCGGTCCGACATAAATCTCCACCACCATTTCCCCACTAATGCCTGATTGAAATTATGTAGGTCCAAAATGCCCCAACCCACTTGGTCGCGGTCACGATAAATATTATGCCAATTTATGAGTCTGCAGCGTGGATGAATCAAATCCGTCCGAGACCATAAAAAGTCACGTATAATCCGGTTAATTTTCTTGATGACCCAACAAGGTAGACGAAACAGGGACATCCAGTACGTAGGTATCACAGTAAGCACTGCGTTAATCAACGTGAGTCTACCCCCCAGAGAAACATGTCTGACTTTCCATGAAGCCAGCCTCTTTCTAATCTTAGAGATGAGGCCCTCCCAATTTTGCTTCCTTGGTCTTCTTCCAGAAATAGGGATACCAAGATACGTAACTAGAAGCAAACTCCTTTCACAATTAAGTGTATCCGCCGCCTCTACCTCCGGGAGTTTCCCCAGATCCGAAGAATAAAGGCATGTTTTAGAGAAATTGGTAGCTAAACCAGTCATCCCCTCAAACATATATAAGATTAACTTAACAATTCGAAGATCTTCTAGTCCACCAGTTTCCCCGTAGTTTATGTTCTCATCATATTTATCACATCTGACAATGAGCTAAATAGTAATTTTTTTCTTTTATATTTTATTATTAATTATATATATAATGTACCAATTATAGTCCCCTCACATTTAACGGACAACAAGACGGATAATTTAGTTGAGTTGATGTTTTTTTTTTCTTACTTTTTTTATTAGCTATATATAAAATATATCACATATTATCTCCTCACATTTACGGCATCTCACAATGAGAGATTTAATTAGTAGGTGTCATTTTTTATTTTTTATTTTATTGACTATAATATAATGTACAATATTTTTAAAGCATTAATTCTACTTAAAGAAGAATATTAATTCTTTGTATCTACGCCATTATTTATGCTTATTCATTATCTAATTTAGCTGGGGATAAATATTAATAATTTGTGTATAAATGCAACTCAAGGATTTCATAGTTGTTTATGCATATTTCTAGGTTGAATTAATGTGATTGTTATAGACTCAAGAGCTAGAACCAATAACCTATATATAAATGTATTTATATAACATCAATCTGAAAAAAGTGTGTAATTATAACTAACAAAATATTTTGAATCTAAAAAATTCGCATAAAATTATTTTGGTTACCATATATGTCTGATCAAGCAACCGCCCTTTTCAATGAAGACTCATAATATATAAGTAGAGATTTTAGCAAGGTTACGCTCCATTAAGTTGAGAAAGTATCCAAGACATAACCAACTAGCCCTTTGACAACTAAGCCTCGTACTCCAATGAATTAAGCATCAGAAGATGTTTCTTTGCTATTGATAAATCACAGTTTCACCAGTTATAGTAGTTTACAAATCCTTCTATATATATAATTTCATGTAATTATGGATAAGTGAAACCATTGTTTCTCTTACAGGGAACCCATGCCTACCCCATGAACAGTACATAAACAGTACTTGATTCAAATGTACACTACATGAACATTATTGAAACAATAATGCCGGGAAAGGATTCAAGATCTCCTTACACTTTTATATCATATCTTTGGTCTATCCAATGGTTGACAATAATAACTACCTTTAAACAAAGAAAATAATTAAATTCGTTCTAAAAAAAACTAAACTTTTATTTTTGAGAAGTGTTGACATCACTATCAACAGTAGCACTTAATTAGGTAACAATCACCTTCATTAAAAATTTATTTGCATTAGGATCTTTGCCATCCATAGCAAATAAACTATTAAGAGATAAACACAAACAGAAATGTAGGAACATTGCCCTAATAACATAAGTAAATAAAAAAACAATAAAAAAAAAAACTTTTAGTTGAATAAACATAGTTTTTCATATCGATGGATCTCATACAAAATACATTTATATATAGGAGATTGGTTGTAGCTCTGGACTTTATGGCAATCACATTAATGTGCCCTAGAACTATATATGCATATACAACTATGAAGACATTTATGCACAAATTATCCACATTTATCACCAACAAAACTAGAAAATAAATAAGCAGCAATAATGGCATAGACACAAATAAATAATATTCTCGCGGATAAGTGTGATAGACATATACAATTTTGGATTAAAAAAAAATTCAGTATAGTAAAAATATTGTACATAGTTAATAAAATAAAAATAAAAAAACCACATCCACTCATCAAAATTATTCGTCTTATTGTCAAATATAATAAATTTGACGGACCACATCCACTCATCAAAATTATGTCTTATAGTCAGATATAGTAAATGTGAGGACCACATCTACTCATCAAATCTATCTCTTTCATTATCAAATGCAATAAATGTGACAGGACCATAAATGGTATATTTTTTACATAAACAATAAAATAGTTAAAAAAAAATAAGCACACATTAAAAATGCCAGTCTCATTGTTGGAGTTTCCATGCAAGAACAAGATGCGGGTAAGAGTGGGTAATGTTTGCCTTTAGGAAGGATATTTTGGGGGTAATTAAGAAGGTGGGTGCTAATTGGTATACCAGCGATGTGAATTTAATCATTTCATGTGATAAACTTTGAAGCATTTTAACCCTTAGTAAAATTCACATCCGATACTCTCAGCATTAATATATAATTAAACACTACCTGCCACCAATTAAGAAAAGTAAAATATAAGTTCGTCAATTTTTTTTTTTTTAAGCCAAAAAAATTTCTCATCTTGAGTGTCTATCTATAAATAGAGGCCAAAGGGAAAGGCAATGCACTCCAGTCTACTATTACACAATGGCTATGTAATGCACACAAGTGGAGGGAAGAGCGGACCCCAAAAGACCGGCCTAATAGGAAAAATTGCCCCCCACTTATATGCACACAAGGACTCCATCTCATAGCCGATATGGGACTAAAGGTGTTAGTTCATTTACAATCATTACATTACCCCAGGAAGACATCGACGCCCTCATGATCGGATTAATCCGGGCGCGACCAACGATGACTTCACTCGGGCACTTCACTCGGACCCAGTATAGCCTAGCCAACATGGTTAGAACCCTCCCTGGTCAGAACCCTTTGTGGCCAGCGCACCCGACCAAACCTGACGAGTCGTGCCCCACATCGACTCTCAACGAAAGCACAAATGTAATGCACACAAGTGGAGGGGAGAGCGGACCCCAAAAGACCGGCCTAGTAAGGAAAGTTGCCCCCACTTATATGCACACAAGGACTCTATCTTATAGCCGATGTGGGACTAAAGGGCTTAGTTCATTTGCAATCATTACAGGCTATCCCAAGAGCATTTGCTTCCCTCTCCCTCGCCCTCACCCTGCTCCTTGTGGTGGCTCCTCTTTGCTCTATGGCCGACGATATACTTTACCCTGGTGAAGCACTCGGGCCAGGGCGATCCCTGACCAATGGGAACTACACTTTAGCTATGCAGACAGACTTCGACTTGGTGTTGTATAACATTTGCAACCCCATCCGGGTCCTCCGACACTAGTGGCGTGGCACTAAACTGCTACCTCACTTTCGCGAGTAGCTGGAAATTTGGTCATTTACAATTCCGGCTGACAGCGCCTGTGGTCTAACGATGAAAGCGGGGATAAGGCAACCATGTTCTCGTCCCTTCATGATGATGGTAGCTGTCGTGCGTGTGCAGTGCGGATGATGGCACTGCACGAACTAACTTGCCACCCTTTTCGTTTTCCGATACGCTAAGCAAACTACAAATGAAGCCGTGGGTCGTGAGGGGTTGATATGGTCATCAATAAGTGATGCTGAAGCTTAATTAATGAACAATATATATATATATATATATATATATAATAAGCGCATCCCATCGTAGTTCATGCATGCGCAAGTCAATAATGTGTAATAATTAGCCGTGCTCTGCTTCATATATAGATATATATATAGCCGGCTACTTCAGTTTCTACTTTTGCCATTAGCATGAAGCCTCTCTTTTCGCTTTGAACTTCGTAACCCACGTCTACATGTTTTTGAAAATTGTTTACATATTCTTTCAAAACCATAAAATTCTTTAAATACCACCATAAAAATACCATTTTCTTATAGAGCAATGCTATTCGTCCCGATGAATGTTCTCGAATTCATCTCCCGAGCGACGTGGCGACCCACGTGACTACATGAATTCCTTTTCTCTCTTTTTACGTCGACTAACTCTCTCATTTTAATGTATTAAAAAATAAAAAGAAGAGAAACATCCGGTCAAAGTGACCGGGCCCTACCTCATCTCATCCCCCTTCTCCATCTCCCGGCCATCTCCCATCTTTTACGTGAGTGCATATTCAATTCCAGTTCATCCATAGCGAAAAACAACCATACACATGGTAAAGAGAGGTAATTTAGCACAAAAAGGAAGATATATTTCTGATAACATTGATTTCTCAATGATACAAAGCTCATCCATTGGTATTAGAAATGAAGAACAAAGGCACAACATTTTCTTCATAATATTCATCTGACAAGGTTTACAGGGTAACAAAACTGTACAATAGGGAGAGCAAAATGACAATGTGGGATGACAGTGAGCCATCTCCTCTATTTTATCAAAGTTTGCTAAAAACCTTATCCTCAGAACCTTTAAGGACTCTTGTTGGAGAGAACATTGGGCTGATGGGAGTTGCTTCTGCAACATCATCTCGATGCAGGAACAAGCATTTGTTTCAAGTTGTAGAACCTAAAGAAGGGAAGAACATGGACATTCAAACTATAACACATTGACTTATGCTCTTCATAGTTCACTTGGAGGAGCAGAACATCCGGATTCAACTCTGCAAACCGGCAAATCCATGAAACAAGAAGTATATATCATTCCAAACATAATTCACAAAAACAAAAAGATAATAAATTCAAATGTAATGGAACTACCTTGGGATGGAGAGCTTTGCGACCTCCACAACCGGGGAGTAGAAATCAACAATGACAAGCTTGTTATCGGCGTTCAACAAAAGAATCAACAAGGTCTTGTCTTGATTGGACCTCCTTCATGTTAGGTTGCAGTCCCTTTTCCCACCATTTCACAGACTTTCAAATCGCGAAGGCTCATCTGCAAAATCAACATTTTTCATCAAATCGAGGTAAAAACAAAAAAACAAAAATCCAAAATTCTTATCAATCCGATCAAAGCAACAGCGATGAACTTCACAATAAAAGGAAATCCACGAAAAAAAGGGGATTTGGAAACCTCTACATACCTTCGGATGGAGACCATCGATGGCGTTCCTCTCCACAGTGCGCCTTCGACTCCAATCTCCTAAAAACCAAACCACCATTACCGATGGAGGAGGAAAAAGAGCGAAGAAAAACCTCAAAGATACAAAACTCGGGAGACAAACCACGAGAAAGATGGGAGATGGTCGGGAGATGGGTCGGGAGATGGGAGATGGAGAAGGGGATGAGATGAGGTAGGGCTCAGTCACTGACCCGGATGTTTCTCTCTTCTTTTTATTTTTTAAATTTTTTTACATTAAAATGAGAGAGTTAAGCTGACGAGGAAAGAGAGAAAAAGGAATTCATGTAGTCACGTGGGTCGCCACGTCGTTCGGGAGATGAATTCGGAAATATCCATCGGGACAAATAGTATTGCTCTTTCTTATATACCCCCATAAAATTAATTTTTTTCCTTATATATTCATGCCGTTAGTTACCATTAGCCACCGTTAGGGTTAATGGAATTAATCATAGTTCCCACTTAACTCAACTTAACAAAATTACCCAATTACCCTTAACATCATCCAACCTAAGCTATATGAGAAAATTCTCAAACTTCTCAACCACTCAGCCGCCATCTTTTGAAGTTCCCTTTTCACAAATCACTTCAAGCCACGCCATCTCACTCGCTGACTCTTTCAAGTCAGTGTTAGATACGTCTACGCCGTCGCCGGAGGTTTCAACCTAACCTTACTAAACCAACTCAACGCCGGCTACACTCGGCGTCGTGACAACTGCGCATGTCTCGTTACCTTCACCGTCGAAGGTCTCAGTGTGATCAACGTCGTCGCCGGAGCTTACTCAGAGAATCTCCCAATCGTGTTCATCGTCGGCAGGCCAAACAACAATTATTAGACTTCTTTCTTATGAATTTTATATGTGATTATATTTTGAGTAGGTGTATGAAATTATTTGTTATATATTGTTATATGTCTTAATTTTACCTATTTTTAGGTTGTGTTTGTAAAGAGCATGTAATAATGTAAATTTTTTTAGAGATGTTTGTAAAAACCTTAAAAATATGAATTTACTAAAAAATTCATGATTTTTAATAATTTTAAAAAATAATGAAAGGGTACATAAAAAAATTACATTGGTTATCTATAATTTAAATAATTTAAAGTCTACAAAATATAATAAAAAAATTTGATGGGTATATTAACAAACCCATAATGGTCATTTGTTGAAAGAAATGAGTAATGTCTATAAAATAAGGAAAAAAAAAATTAGAGCGGTATATAAACAAATCCATTTTGGTAATTTAACCTTATTCCATCCGTTGATTTAACATCAACTTAACCATAGGGGCATATAAACAAATATAATTGATTTGTAGAGGTATACAAGCAAATATCATTTGTATGAGGGTATTTAAGTAAATTCATGGTTTTTAAAGGTATGCGAGTTCAAAACTTTTTTTCCTTTTTTTTGGTTTACAGACCCAACGACAACAACATTAACAACATCAATAATAATAATAATAATAATAATAATAATAATAATAATAATAAATAATCGTTTTGAACTTTTTAGTTATTATATTAAAAACTTATTTAATGTGATTGATGAGAATACCTTGGCCAATTGCAACACACCCATTCACCTCTTAACCATCCGCTCCAAACTTTCATTAGTGCATGGTTCTTAAAAGCAACAAATAAGAATACATTTGCGATTGAGTTTTTTTAAAATATATATTTTTTTAATAAAAGTGGATAAACCACTTATTTATTGTAAAATTTTTAAAATAATTCTAACAAAGTAGATGAAGTTGAGACAACTAAAAATTCAAAAATAATTTTCCAAAAAAATTGAGACAACTAAAAATGTTCAAAATAAGTTCCAAAAAAAAAATAAGTTTTGAGTGTGATAAATAAATGCCCATCTAGTTCTCTAACTTTTGATTAAGGTCTTCACCAAATCACTTATTCGCAACCATTAAAATCTATTTTAGTTTTGTTAAGATAATGATGTTTATTTTAGTTTGGTTAGGATATCTTTGATTTAAATATTTAAGTTAGTTGTGTGTTGATTAAAAACTCAAATTAGTAGAGATTATCTTTTCTAGAATTTTTGCCTTTATAAAAGGCTTCAATGATTATGAATAAAAGTGTGCAGTTTTCTTCATCTCTTATTTTAAGTTATCGAGTGGTATCAAGAGCGAGGTTTTTCAACAAAGGGAGAGTTTTTGTAGTGAAGAAATTCACAATGTCTGCAGACAACTTTGTGCAACCATCTATTCCACGTTTTGATGGTCACTACGATCATTGGAGCATGTTGATGAAAAATTTCTTAAAATTCAAGGAGTATTGGAATATTGTTGAATTCGGAGTGGCAAAACCGGATGATGGAGTAGTACCTACAGAAGCACAGAGGAAGGAACTTGAGGCATCAAAGTTGAAAGACTTGAAGGCGAAGAATTATTTATTCGAGGCCATTGATCGATCTATTTTTGGAGCGATTCTTTGCAAAGAAACCTCCAAGGATATATGGGATTCGATGAAGAAAAAATATCAAGGCTCATCAAGGGTGAAGCGTGCACAACTTCAAGCCTTGAGAAGGGATTTTGAAAAATCTACGAGATGAAGGATGGAGAATCTGTTAACAATTATTTTGCAAGAACCATGGGATTGGCTAATAATATGCAGTTTCATGGGGAAAAGATGGATGATGTCACTATTGTTGAAAAAGATATTGCGATCTTTGACGGCAAAAATTTGACTACATAGTTTGCTCAATTGAAGAATCAAAGGACGTAGATGCACTCTCAATTGATGAACTTCAAAAGCTCTTTTATTAGTTCATGAGCGGAAGATCAGCAGTAATTTTATTCTTTGAGGGAGCAAGCTTTGAAGGCCTCTACGACCAACAACTTCTCAATATTACGAGGGTAGAGGTCGCGGTGGAAGTAGAGGGAAGAGAAAGAGCGAGATAGAGGCTACTGAGTGGCAGCAGAAATATTGATGATGGTTATCTACAAAGTAAAGGAAGAGGAGGCGAGGTCAACAATTTGATAAATCTAAAATTGAGTGTTTTTAGATGTCATCGATTTGAGTCATTACCGATTCGAATGTTATACCAAGCTACCTAATGACAAAGACAAAGGAGAAAAAGTCAAATTTTGCGAGAAAATAAAAAAGCGGAGACTTTGCTAATGACAATTCAAGATAGTCGGGGAATCTCACAAGTCGGATATTTGGTTTTGTGGACACTTTGGTTGTAGCAACCATATGTGTGGAAGTAAGTCCTTCTTTTCTTACTTAAATGAAGATTTTTCACTCTACTTGTTAGCTTTGGAGATTGCTCTACGGTGAATGTGATGGGAAAGGGTGATATTAATATAAAAAAACCAAGAATGGTTTTTATAGAAAAAATTTCTAATGTTTTTTTATGTTCACGACTTGAAAAAGTAACTTACTAGAGTCTTTGGTCGGGTTGCAAGAAAGGGATATACAATTACTATTCAAAAAGGTACTTGTGAAATATATGATCCTTGTAGAGGTGCAATTGCAATTGTGCCAATGAGTTCAAATAGGTTGTTTCCTATAAAGATTGAATGTGCTCAACCTTGTTTGATGGCTAAAACAAAAGACCCTTCATGGCTATGGCATTATCGGTATGGTCACTTGAGCTTTGGTGGATTGAAGACACTCCAAGAAAAGGATATGGTGATAGGGCTTCCTAAAATCACTATTCCCTCCCAAGTTTGTGAAGAGTGTGTTGTTGGCAAACAACATCGTACTCCTTTCTCTCAAGGAAAGTCTTGGAGAGCAAAAGATGTTTTAGAACTTGTTCACTCTGATATTTGTGGACCAATAAATCCTACTTCTAATGGAGGTAAAAGATATTTTATTACTTTCACTGATGATTATTCTCGGAAAACTTGGGTTTATTTTTTACAGGAGAAATCAGAAGCTTTTAGTGCATTTAAAAGCTTCAAGGTATATGTTGAAAGTGAAATCGGGAAGCCTATTAAAACAATTCAGCTGATCGTGGAGGAAGTCTTGCTCGAAAGACTTTGAAAGTTTTTGTAATTATCATGGCATCCGAAGAGAGCTCACAACTTCCTATTCCCCACAACAGAATGGTGTATCAGAAAGAAAAAATCGAACCATCCTCGATATGAGTGCGAACCTTGTTAACAAAGGCGAATTCGAAGAATTTTTGGCGGAAGCGATGAATTGGAGCATTCATATCTTAAATAGAAGTCCTACTTTTTGCTGTTCAAAACAAAAACACCGGAGGAAGCATGGAGTGGAAGAAGACCAACAATAGATCACTTGAATTTTTGGTTGCATTGCATATGCACATATTCGAGATGAGAAAAAGAAAGAAGCTTGATGATAAAAGGGGCAAAAGTGTGTTTTTCTTGGGATTAGTGAAATATCCAAAGCTTTTTAAATTGTATGATCCATTAACAAAAGAAAAAATTGTGGTGAGTAGGGGATGTTATTTTTGATGAGGAGAGCACTTGGAATTGGAGTGAGCAGCAGCCTACTTCAATTATAATTAGTGATGAAGCTGAAGAAGAAGGAGAGCAAGTCCAACATCAAGAAATTTCAACTAATGAAGCCTCGATTACTAATAAACTTTCACAAAGCATGAGCAGAAACATCAACTAAATCCCCATTACTCGTGTCCGAAAAAAAGGTCGGCTTGGATGGCAGATTATGAAAGTAGCAGATTTCAACCAATCGAAGACCTTGCTACTCACTTTGCTTTATTTTCAGATTGTGATCCTTTATCTTTTGAAAAAGCTATCCAACATTCAAAGTGGAAAAAAGCTATGGATAATGAAATTGCATCCATTGAAAAAAATAAAACATGGAAATTGACTGAACTTCCCAAAGGGCAAAAAACAATTGTTTTAAAGTGGGCATACAAAACAAAATTAAACAAGAAAGGAGAGATGTCAGATTTGATTAGATTTACATATACTAATTATGCAGGAGATTTAGATGATCGGAAAAGCGCATCTGGTCATGTATTTATCATGAGTTTTGGAGCTATCTCATGGTTATCAAAGAAGCAACGTATTGGTATTCCTTCAACTACTGAGGTTGAATTTGTAGCAGCAACAACACGTGCCTCTCAAGTAGGGTGGTTGAGAAATATTATTGAAGAACTTCAATTCAAAAATGAAAGCATTCATGCAAGGAAGATAACTTTAAACTTATGAGATAAACATAAGTTTAAGGGAGGGTGTTAAGATAATGATGTTTATTTTAGTTTGGTTAGGATATCTTTGATTTAAATATTTAAGTTAGTTGTGTGTTGATTAAAACTCAAATTAGTAGAGATTATCTTTCTAGAATTTTGACTTTATAAAGGATTCAATGATTATGAATAAAGTGTGCAGTTTTCTTCATCTCTTCTTTTAAGTTATCAAGTTTCACCTTTAATCTTAAACTCTAAGCCGTTATTTTTGTGCTCATCATTTTTGTCGATAAAGAAATTTACTAATTTCATAGTTTTTTGTTTATGTTTCATGATATTAAACTAAACTATGTCTCCAAATGTAAAGTTACATTTTCAATGTCTAATGATGGCAATTGATAACTTGTTAAGCCCTAACATGTTTTACTTAACATTAAATGTATGCTTTACACTTTATTGCAGGCGCAATATACATAAAAAAAATATTATTTTACAATTAATTAAAAGAATATAGTACAAGTTTTAATTATCTTACCAATACTAGATACTGCTAATGCTCATATTTATATTGATGTTCACAACAAATTGGAATGTCCACCAATTATGTATATACATATATATGTATAATAGTCACCTACCATCAAACATTACAAGAGTTGGTTAGAGCATCACATTAAACATATAGAGGTCATAATTGAACCAGCTATAATACGGACTAGTTACGGGTTGTCATACAGCCTGCCGGTTGCCAGGCATCACATTAAACATGTTTTACTTAACATTATATGTAGTCCTAACATGTTATATTTGACATTAAATGTATGTTTTACACTTTATTGCAGCCACAAAATATATACAAATATTTCTTTGTAATTAATTAAAAGAATGTAGTACAAGTTTTAATTATCTTACCAATACTAAATGATGTTAAAGTTCATATTAATATTGATGTTCACAATAAATTGGAATGCCCAACAATTATGTACATACATATTTGGGTTAATTTTTTTGATAAATCACTCAACTTTGTTGAAATATCGGGTTCTTCAGTGCATTTTTGGTTTATGTTTCAAAGTGCTCGGCTTCACAGTCACTAATCGCTCCGAAAACCCAATCAGCTCGGTGGATCCACGTTTGTCGCTAGGCATGGCAGACGGCATCCACCGAGTGACTCTGCGTCGAAATTGCTAGATGACTTTTGCCGGTAGACTGTTTAAAACATAACCAAAATTCGATGAGTAAAGAACCGATATTTCGACAAAGGATTTTCGGTGATTTATCAAAAAAATTAACCTACATATTTGTCTACTAGTCTAGAGCATCACATTTAACATATAGAGGTCATATTTAGACCAACTATAGTATGGACCAGTTACGGATTGCCATACGACCTATTGGTTGGTGGGCATATGTCTACCCGTGCCCCCCTCCCACAACTCCTCTCATAACACAACAAACAATTGATTAAACAACAACGAGAAAATCAAAATTGAAACTCAAAAAACACAACATAAATAAGTCCGCCCGTGACACGAATCAACGAGAAGTCACTCTGCGAGTGCAAACACATATAATAATAATAATAATAATAATAATAATAATATTTTAAATAATGTTGAAATAAAATATTTTAATAAATTAAATTTTTATATATTATGTGGAGAAACAACATAAAGAAGGTCAATATATAGAAACATAAAAACTATATAATTATTATAAGAATTTATCAATTATATCATCAATTATATATATATATATATATATATATTTTAATCCAACCGCTCAATAATTAAATAAAGTCTAATACTAATGCAATTGAAAATATTATGGTAGCATTTATTGTTATAATAGAGAGTTATAGTATTATTAATTTTCATGTGAAAGGTTAAAAGTTCAATTTTCTTCATATGACAAACATCTTGGATACTAAAATAAAAGAGAATTTAGGGATATGAATGCGAGATAATTATACACTTGTCAAATGATGTTTTTTTTTCCTTGTTATCTTTTAAAAATTTTATTTGATCTTTTTTACTTGTTTATTTACAAAGTTGTGAAATATTAAATATTGCTTTTTTAAATTTATCCTTTATATTTAATGTATTTTTATAAATTTTAATAAATTATATTGAACTGCATATTTTATAAATCATATTTTAAATAAAAATTATTTTGAAAAATTAATATAAATTTTATAAATTTTAGAAAACCAACTCATTTTATTAAATTTTTGTAATCCATATCATTTATTAGTATATATACATATATATATATATATATATATATATATATATATATGTGAATTGTCATTCCTCACACGTACGACGTACGCAATGCTTGTGTTGTGACTGTTGTCTGATCATCTCCATTGAGTTAATAATTTAATATATATTTGGGAAAATTATTTTTTAGTCCCTGAAAGTTTTAAAATATCCCAAAGCAGTACTCCGATATTTGAATTTACTGGATGGCATCCCTCCTTTTTGATGAGTTCTTTTCAATCCCGGCAGTTTACTTTTCAATTAACTGCACTTTTACCCTGCTAATTTATTCTATTTTTACTGACATGTACTTTCGATTAAAAATATATAGTTTCATTTAACCTAGCGATGTTTTTGTTTAACCACATAGTTTTCACTTAACATATAAATGACATTTTACGTTTAAAATTTGACTTTTTCACTTAAAAATTATGGGGTTTTGCTTAAAATTTGGTGTTTTTAAACATAGCATAAGTTTTTTCATATAACATGACATTTCGTTTAAAATTTGACTTTTTCCGCTTTAAAAATTATGGGTTCACTTTAAAATTTCATTTGTTTCGCTTAAAAACGCGAAAGCACGTCGCTAACATCCCATTATCTTTATGTCAACATCAATCACCTTTTATGTCGATGCAGTCTCGAAAAATAACCCGTCGAGAAAAAGAGGACCTTTTGGAATCTTCGAAAAGTCATGGGGTTTTTCGTGAATCACCGAACTTTTGAGGGGACTTTTTCATTTCCATGATATATTTTTTGTTGGAGTCTCAGGATTATATAACTTTTTAAAAATCACCTAATAAAAATTTTTCACAAATTTAATATACATATATTCTCTTGGGAATTTTTAATATTTTTTTATAATTATAAAATAAAAATTTTTACTAACTTAATAATGAAAAATTGGCTAAACACATCTTATATCCCAAATCTATAAAGATCGCATATTTATAGAGACAGAACTTATATTTTTATAAATAAATAAAATAAAATACAAAAATAGGGCTATGCTTGAGAACCAGTGGCAAAAAGATCCATTGACAAAACTATTATATAATTTGTTTCATAAAAGATAGGATATCAATTTTATATTTGTGGATATTTTTGACTTTCATTAAATGGAGACTTTTATTGATTATTTATAACAAAATTAAAAAATATTTTAATATGTATATGTATTTATATTGTTTTCAAAAATTGCCAATCATCTCTCTAATTTCTCCGGAATAGAAATGGTGGTTTTTTCCCCAAATTGAGAATTAGCGACTTACTTTATTGAAAATTCAATACTAGTAATTAATGTTTTAAAAATATGATTCATTATATACATGTAATAAAAAGTAGAGGAGAGAAAAAACCACAGCCACTCATCAAAAGTCTGCATCCCTTTCTGAGATCTGTTTGAATGTGACAGGACGATATATTGTACAGTGATATTAGTATTTCTCTTCACATGGGAAGATCTCTTTAGCAAGGACGACATAGTGTGGATAATAAGCTTATAAGTTATAAGCCATTGCCTTTCTCTTTTACTTTTTTCCTTTTTCCTTTTTTTTTTTCAAAAAAGGACGGGACATCATATAAATAACAAAGCGGGTGCATGGTCACGTGATATCAACTTTTAAGCATTTAAATAAACCGAGTGTCAATAATCACATCCGATCACCCGGGCTGGGTGTTCCGTGTTCATAATTAAAACCAGGTGCATGCGTGCATGGCACCGAAGAAAAAGAAAAATAATTCCTGAGTGTCTATCTATAAATAGAGGCCAAAGGGCAAAAGGCAACTTAAAGCGAAGTGTACTCAAGAAGAAAAAAACTATACTATGGCTATTGCAAGAGCATTTGCTTCCCATTCCCTTTGCCCTGGCCCTGCTCCTTGTTGTGACTCCTCTTTTGCACAGCTAAAAATCATACTTTTACTCTAGTGAAACCTTGAAGACCGGTAAATCTCATCTGGGGAAAGTACGAGTTCAAAAATGCAGGAAGACTGCAACGCGGTCCTGTATGACAGTAACGAACCAATATGGGCTTCCCAAACTTGGGGTAGGGGTTGCAGCTGCTACATCACACTCCAGCCTGATGGGAACCTGGTCATTTTATGACGACGGCAACGCCCCGTGTGGGCGAGCAACACCAACTTTGGAGGAAAAGAGCACTACGTACTCATCTTGCAAAAGATCGCAATCTTGTGATCTATGGCCCCAGCACGCTGGGCAACCAACACCAACATCGGCGTTTCAGGTGGCATGTTCATCGAAAGTAAGGCCACCATTTTTGGTGCTTTGCCTGCCAATAAAACTACTGAAGAGGCTAAGACATCTGGTACTATAGCCATGGTTGTCGACAATATTTAAGTCATGTGATGGTGTGTGTGATCAAATAAGTGCACATGTGAGGCGCTTTTAATATGTAATGCATGTTTAATTATGTATCCGGTGTACGTGTTTAATTTCTAGTGTTGCTGCAGGTGATCATATGTATTATGGTCCTGATGCCGAACTCTATATATGCAGTCGATCGCAATGTTATGCATATCATGCCAGTAACAAACTTACAACTTCTCGACTTACTACATGTTCGTTGTTGATATGCACGTCTACCTGTTTCTTGCTTGGACTCAATGATGGCTAATAAATACCTTATAGTAATACCTTATAGTAATAGAATTTTATATACTGAGGTATTTTAAAATACATATATATATATACTTAGGTGAAGAAAATAATTTTCTGAACTAGTTTTTAATTAAAATTTTTATGTAACCATTTTTAAGCGAAATTAAAAATATGTGTGTTTTATTTTTATTTTTTATTTTTCATAAATACGTGTAAGTTAATACACGTGGTGATAATAATCTCTCTCATCAACTATTTGATATATAAAAATAAAGATGATTATGAATGATTTAAAGTATGTACTGTGATACGTTTGCATGCATTAGATTAATTATGCATGGCTGTTGTGGGTATTAGTTGAAATAAAGGATAGAACACTTCATCCCCAAGCTCTCTATGTTTTTTTAAGTAATAAAAAGTTTAATAAGACTGAATTATTCCGAAGGCAAAAAGTCATTGTCAAGTGTCAACACATTAAAAAAAAAGTGAAGAGAAAAAGTTTGGAAGACGTCAGAAGATATATATATATATATATATATATATTCAATTTTTCCTAAAAGTAAAATAATGATACCAACAACAACAAAATTTTTTTTAAATGATTGTAGATAAATAAAATATTATAATATAGAAAATACTATTTTTGATACTTTTGTGAAAATTTATTTATTTTTAATATTTACAAATTGATTGACATTTTACATAGTATATATTTTTTTTTTTGACAAAAATCTATTATTTGACTAGTCTTTATTTTTTAAAATTAATACACATAATCTAAAAATTATAGTTTTTTAAAAAACATATTTATTAAATTTTATATTTTAGTCTTTTGATATTTAATAAATCTGTTACATAGTAAAAATATATTGTTCAGTAATTTAATTTTTATATAAATTAGTATTTATATTATTAATATATGTATATACACTACAAAAAAATTCTGAAAATCTATTAGTGGTTTGGCTCTTTTTACCTTTTTACTTGTCTTTTTAAAACAATTTTTCAGCCACTTCTAAAATGAACCTCCTAATAAAATTTCTTGCGCCGATATAAAGTATTAACTCCACATGTTTATCATGCAAAAATATACCTTTTCACAAACTTGCTAACAAACTTGCAAGTACTGTTTACCCGTATTTGTTAAAAACTGTTCATCCGTGATTCCTATACTATTCTCATACTGTACATACACTGTACATTCGGGTTCCAGTATTGTTTAGTACTGATTATATTCATAAAAAAGGGCGCTTGTCGTATATTATTCAAACTTTGTAACAAACTAAAAAACCTCTTACAAGTTCATGATAAACCTATTAAAAATGTCTTTTTCTAAAAAGGATGAGGAATCACCAAGCAATATGTTTTTAAATCATCAAATAAAATGCTATAAATAAGAGATATATAAATAATATAAAAATCAATATATAAATATACTATAAAAACTTATGAAATTATTTATAAACAAATAAAAATAAAAATTGAGGGTGGATGTGAAAAGTATTTAAGGAGCTGTTAAGTACTACTGAGTCATCTTTTATTCTCTCATAAACCAAAAAGTAGAGGACTCAGTATATCCAGAAATTAAATGTTTAGAGCTTGTAGTTTGTTAATATTTCATTAATCAAAAACATATCAAATGCTTGAAAAATTTATTATTGATAGGCGTTTTGGAAAGCAGTGATAAACATACATGATTATTAAGAAAAACTCATTATAATAATGTACATGATGATATTGTTCATTACAGATGTTTAATAATATAGATATATATATATAATAAAATAGATAAAGCTACCGATTTATATAAAAGAAAAGAGCAGAGGGAATACAACAGGCGAAGACCGAACATAGTAAATAACATACTGAAATCTTCACCAGAGACGAGGAAAACAGTGAGAAAAAACAAGATAGGAAGAAAAAAAAAAATGAAATGAGTTGGAACGACGAAGACAACCATCTAGAAACACATGCTTGCTCAGCTATAAAAATAGGAGGACTACTCATGAAAGGAATTTAATTCATCTCCTTGCAAATTAATGGCATTTTGACTGTACGTGACGCTGTGAGGGTAACGTACAATTTTTCATGGAGAATCCCCCTCCCGAGGACCAGGCCTGGCCAAAGCCTGCTCGTCAGACGGGGAAAAGTTACATATCGTGCCAATAAGTGCTTTTCCATGCGTATGTTTTCCATAATAATAATGTATATATATATATACTTATGGTTGGTACTATTATCAACTAATTACTCTTCATGTGATCGGCTACTAAGCATCATTCCAATTGAGATGTAATAATAAAAGTGATTCTGATGATGTAAAACCTTGATAGAAGACACAATAATCGAGGATGGTAAAAAGTTTGCAATATTTCAGCATTTATATACACAAAATAAAAGATTCAAAAATTAAAATCCATGATGCTTGATAACCACGATAATTTTTGAGCGGCTGATTGGACCAGTAAAGTACGCACAATAAAAATTGGTGGAGCAATTAAACATGTGTGGATATATATAAAATTATTTAACTATAAAATCATAATGAAAATAAAATAAAATGTGTTCTTTTTGCTTATGATTGCGGCCCTTTGCATCTTTTGATTTCTTTAAATAAAATGAGCAATACAGTAACTGA
>NC_052488.1:23370536-23404491 GCF_009730915.1 Dioscorea cayenensis subsp. rotundata
CTGTCTGAGTGCTTACCTTATTTATATTATCGCAATTTTGGGCCTAATACCCAATTATTTCAAACCTTAAATTATCACACAAATCATGGGATTTAAATTCATATAAACCCTAATTCATGCATGTTATTTCTAAAAACATATACATGCTTTTGAATTTATCATGTTAGGCGAGAGGTCTGACAACTCGGCTCGATACCAACTGTTGGGTTTTATCAAACTTAATTACGACATCTATGTCGTATATTATATACTGAAGCATGATCACTTACCTCCACCCATAGCAATTTGTTGAAGGCAGCGTAGCCTTGAGTCCACGCTTGAACTAACCGGGAGACTCTTCCAATCTATCTCGTCCTCTCCCACTGATGGAGCTAGGAATTTTCCAAGAATGATGGATTGGGGACCCCTAGTGCTGTCTATATATAATTCTTTCCATCAAAGGATTAACTCAACTCAAAGGTTTGAGTTAGATCACAATTCAAAGTGCCAATTAGAGTTAAATTAGGATTCCACCAGATAAGTTATGGACCACTTTATTTAGTCTAAATATTAATTTGAATCAATATCATCACGAAGTTGAATTCAGAATAGAACTCAAACTAACACCTGGTCCCCCTACTATAAGTTTGGGAAACCCATACTGGTTTGCCATGGTCATACAGGACCGCGTTGCAATCCTCCTGCATAATGAAAGTGTAGCTTTTCCAGACAAGAGATTTCTTGGTCTTCAGGGTTTCGCCAGAGTAAAGTATGATTTTAGCTGTGCAAAGAGGAGTCACAACAAGGAGCAGGGCCAGAGCCAGAGCAAGGGAATGCACTCGGAATGGCCATGGTGTTTTTAATTATATCTAATTATAGCAACTCGCGGAACTACACTTGAGATTCTCTCTTGGTACAACATCTATTTATAGATAGTTTCTCAGTCATAAGGGTGTACCATTGCTTTCCATGAATTGATCATATGAGGGTACCTACCATTTTAATTTGTGTGAAGATTGCCCGAATATGGCACCGACAATATCCTTTCCTGTCTGAAAAAATCCATGCCACAGGGATAGGCTTAATTATCTACTCCCGATCCTCCCTCGCCTCACATTCAAAATTAACCCATCCCACCATTGCTTTTAACTATCAATTGTTCTGGTTTTAGTATATGTTTTTTTTTTTCTTTTAAATAAAGTAGTGATTTATTATTATTATTTTTTAATGCGTTTTTTTTTTCATTTTTATGCACTATATTTATAGAACATTAATTTTTTTTAACTTTAAATCATAATAATTTATATACGCTTATCACAACAACTTGTGAATTATCCTTTTATAAAAAACTTGTGAATTATCTCGTTAATAAAAAAAGTTATGCTATAAAAAGAATTTAATAATGGAGATTAGCTTTAAATTACTGAGAGCTAGCTACAAAGCTCAATGTCAAGCCAAATCAAAAAGCGTTATTAAAGTGCTGTTTGTTTGCAAGGAATGGAATTGATCAGCATTGAGATAGGAATGAGAATAGGG
The DNA here is from genome assembly GCF_009730915.1 of Dioscorea cayenensis subsp. rotundata. Classification (NCBI taxonomy): domain Eukaryota; kingdom Viridiplantae; phylum Streptophyta; class Magnoliopsida; order Dioscoreales; family Dioscoreaceae; genus Dioscorea; species Dioscorea cayenensis. The sequence continues at coordinate 23,372,052 of NC_052488.1, forward strand.
GAATGGATTAGGAATGGAAGGAAAACTGTGTTTGGTTGGAGGGTATGAGAGAATAATTCATTGGAATGGGAAAAGTAAAAGAGAAAATTTGTGGTAAAAAGACTTTATACCCTTAATACAAGTTTATAAGGAAAAAAATATTATGTTAGATAATAATTATCTTTTATAATAAATAATAATAATTTTTTAATTTTAAAATATTTTGACTATTGTTATTTTCATTTAACTAAATATTTCACTTTAATTATTCTTTATTATTAAAATTATCTCTTTAATTATTATTTAAACTAGGTTATTATTTTTAATTATTAGTTATTATTTTTATACATAAATTATTATTTATTGTTAAATTTATTTATTTAATTATTATTTAAAATAGATTATTATATTTAATTAGTAGTTACTATTATCTCACATTAATTATTATTTATTATTCAAATAACCTAATTAATTATTATTTAAATGAAATTATTATTTTATTTATCAGATATTATTATTTCACTTTAATCATTATTTATTATTAAAATTATATATTTAATTATTATTAAATTAAATTATTATTTTAATTATTAAATAAGAGGGGTAAATGTGGTATTTCACCCCAAAGAGTTTGAGAGGAATGAGCAATCCTCCCATTATCTCACTCCTCACTAATTCCTCACTCACTCTTTTCTCACTCATGCATAGTCATCCAAACAAGGCATTGGAATCCCCAAGTAATGATTTCTACTCCATGCATTGCAACCAAACACCCCCTTAGAAGCTCAAAGATATATAGATAGGGGATACGTCTTCTAGGGACGTCCCCAAAATCCATATCTTGGGATGTCCCTAGGAGCCATTAGATCCTATAATATCCCAAAAAGCCAAACTGAAATTAACAGTAATACCAACAAGTGCATCAACCAATTAACCAAAAAAAAGGCCCATCTTTTTAGCAACAATCTCCATCTAATAATATCCTGATTTTCACGATAAACATATCGTCAATACTGAATCAAATGAAATATTATTCCATCTCAAAATTAACAGCATTTTAGGAACAAATCAACACCCAAATCAATCAGAAAAACAATTGTTTAGAGAAACAAAAACAACAAAAAGAAATCGATTTCAGTGGATGTTGTGGAGGATCTAAACCCTTGACACCGGAGAAGGCGTTGGTGGAGATGATGGGGAGAAGGGGTTGGTGGAGGCGGAGACAATGGATGCTGTGAAGGCGTTGGTGGAATAAGAGACGGTGGTAGAGACGGTAGTGGAGGCATTCGTGAAGACGTTGGTGGAAACTATGGGAGGTGTTGGTGGAGACGGAGGAGAAGGCCTAAGCCAGGTTTTGGTAAACTGAAATTTCAGTTCGGTTTTTTGGGACATTATAAGAGTCGTTAGATCAAATGATCTAACGGCTCCTAGGAACGTCCATAGATATGGATTCTGGGGACGTCCCTGGAAGACGTATCCTCATATATATAATATATATAATGCATAACTCACTCAAAACACCATCGAAGGTTATCATGACAAACTAAAAGACCAAGTAAAACGGAACATCAATTAAAAATAAAGCACAATGCAGTACAAATATTACTTCAAAATTAAATAACACAACATCCACTAATTTACAGGTGCCCGTAATTTTCCGGTGGTGGTGACTAATGATTCCACGTGTACATTTGCTAAAGATTACTGTCGTTAAACTACAAGTATTTTTATTTTAATGTTTTTAAAAGAGAAATAAATAAATAAATAAAACAAATTAAATCTAAGGCACGTGCTAGCTGATCAGTTGATCGAAATTTCAAAGCTGTATATTGAGCGTACTATAGCTTTGATGATCTATAAATACGAGGCTTCAAACACAAGTAGGCACAAAGCAAGCAAGAGAAAAACAAAGAAAAAAACTAAATGGCGTCAAGGGCCATCCTCATCCTTTCCTTGTGTGCCACCCTTGGGCTCCTTGCACCAGCATGCAAGGCCACTGACTTTGTTCTCTACTCAAACCCTGCCACTGCCCTCCTCCCGGGCCAAAGCTTCTCATATGACATGACCCCCATCGGCCTCCCTTACGGTCCAGCGGATCTGGTCATGCGGAAGGACTGCAACCTGGTGAGCCACTACAAAGGTGAATTTGCCTGGGCCAGCAACACAAGCGGAGCTGCAGACTACTGCTACCTCACGGTCAGCAACTACGGCGCTGCGGTCATCAAGGGCAACTACCACTACCCAGTCTGGACCAGCCCCATCACCAGCAATATCTCCGGTGACTACGTTCTAATCCTTCAGTGGAACGGCGGGCTCGCCACCTACGGCCCCAGCATCTGGTCCAGCACTAACAAAGCAGAGCTCGGCAGCATTGAGATCAAGAACGAGACCAAGGACTACGTGGTCTACTCGTATTCAGTGCTGCCAATTGGACCCATAGCCACGTATAAGGACTTCCATCTGGTCCTTGAAGACAGCTGCAACCTTGTCCTCCGCCGCATTGATTCTGGCAAGGTGTTGTGGCAGACCAACAAGTACAGTGACTCCCATGACTGCTTCGTCACGCTTGATGGCAACGGCGAGCTGTTTGTCAAGCATAGACGCCGGGAGATACTGTGGAGATCCAATTCCAGGTCTACACCAGGCCTTTACGTGTTTGTGCTGCGTTATGATGCTCGTCTTGTCATCTATGGCTCTCAGATTTGGACTACCAAACCCTTCTGGTAATTAAGAGCCAGACCCTGTGCATGGAATTAAGCACCTAAGTTTGCTAGTTGAATGAAATAAAATGTGCGGGATGCACCTCTTTATCTTTTACCATGAAACTGCATATGCTTCAATGCTTGCGTGCTACCCTAGCATGCTATCTGCTTCGTATATCTGTCAACTTATTATAATAATAAAAATTATAATAATAGAATTCAACGAAATCGTGTAATAAATGGTCATGTGATCATAAAAAGATTAACAAAAACAAAATGACTTGTAGAACTTGATGAACTTGTTTTACCAAAGCTAGTTTTATCAAAAGCTGAAAATACCATCACTCGTCCTTCAAAACCATGTTTTGTTAGAATCACTTATAAATATATTATAAATTTTTTTATTACAATATAGTTTTTTGTGATTTGATCAGATTTAATATAGGTACATAATTTTTTTATATGTAAAAGAATTTTTATATTTTTATATAAACTGCACAAAAGCTAAATTTTAAAATGAGTCTTCTAATTTTTTATTTAAATTAAGTTTTATTTAAATACAAGATGTTTACTAACCTTACCAAAATTTATTAGAACTTATTGAAAAATAAATTATAAAAAAAATAACAATAAAAATAGATTAAAAAACTCTCAGTTTATAATAAAAAAATATTAAATTAGTTTCTGTAAAAGTACACTAGTTTATTTTGAAATAGACTATTAACAAGATAGAGAGAGAAAATTAGGAATTTTAAAAATTAATTCAGATTATAGAAGATTGATTAATCATTAAATTAAAAAATTAGACACCATAATTTATTATAATAAATATACTTATTGTAATTATAATTGTGAGTGTTTTTAAAAAAAATAAGGTTTTAAAATTAATGACTTTATAAATATGTGTGTGTATGAATTTTTATATTTGAAAACACATGAGGATTTCCTTGAATGCAACAACCAATATCATCATGTAATTTTGTATTTTCAAATGGACTTTTAAATCTGGAACATTGTTTGACAAGATGTATTTAAGGTATAATCTAATTATAGGATATTACTTTCTTCGTTTTTTATGTATTTCATTACGATTATATCATTTTCATTATTAATTTATTTTTTTTTATTTTTTTATTAATATAATTTCTAATGATGCTTTTTATTTTTATTCATTAAGTATTTTAATTATTTTTAGATTATGTATGTATATGATCATAAAATATATAAAAAATACAAAAATATCTTCATGTGACGCTGCATGAAATTTGGATGTGATCCTCAAATTTTGGGATTTTGACTTAAGATCAAATCCCCTAGAATAATTTTTGAACGATAATAATATTACTCGAGTTATAATTAAGGAGTTTGAAGTCTCAACAAATAAACATCACTTTAATGGACCTTTTGCCATTGTACAAACTCTTGCCATCTAAGATGATGAATATTTTGTTATTAAAATAGATAGCTCAGGGTTTTATATTAAAAATAATAATTAATATTAAAATGATTAAATAAAAATGACAAATAAAAAAATTTTAACGAATAATTTTGTGGGATCATTCAACCTCTTATTCATCAAGAATTACAATATTTTCATCGTTAAAATTTACAATGTGAAGTTGGTTGTGGTTCTCTTTTTGTGGTTCTTCTTTTACTGTGCTTTCTTATCATAACTAGTAGTAGTTGTATTTTACTTATTTTTTTTTATCTAGTCTAATTTATTTATTTATTTTTTTCAAAAAAAAAATCCATGTATTCCCATTAGTGAAACTAAGATTCTGTTTTAATAATGGCAGCCATTTTACAAACGGGTTTCGAAGTACAGTGCGCAATGAGATTTTCAAATACATATATGACAAACAGACGCATTGGTGATGCATATGCAAGTAATTATATGACTAACTAACTGAGCCACGAATTTTGGATCCCGTGCACTGTGTACGTAAACGAAAAGTCAGACACCCACCCACACACACAGATAGAGAGAGAACGTGTAGAGTTGTGATCACGCAAAAGGCAATTATTGGAAGACGAACTGTAGAGCAAGTGCCAATTAAAAAACATACAAAAACGATAGTGACTTGGTCAAGTGTACTACCATTCTGTTGATTAACAATGCAAGTCTACCTAGAGGGGCATTTGTTTTGGGATGGACTGGTGAAGCAGACAGCAATGTAGGTAGGATATTTATCGCTTCATTAATTGCAAGTTCAGCACTAATCGCATCGTTACTTACAACGTGCTTCTCGTGAGCTGATGGTCAGAGTATGCATGCATCGTTGCTCCATTGTTCAATATTACAAGTACTACTAAATACTATAGATGATGCGTGAGATCAATTACTTCCAATCGGGGTAGGTGAGGAGGAAACGGATCAAGTCAACAGAGTTTACCCGGGGTAGGTTGGGAGGAAACGGATCACGTCAAAAGTTTACCCCGGGGTTGGGTGGGGAGTATTACATTTTATAAATGCGCGCATGCAATAATGTGCTGGCCAATGTAGAAGCAATTAATGCGGAGAATTCTATTTTCTGCGTGGCAGGTAAAGGTTCATTATCTACTCATCTTAGTTTTCTATTTCAAATTTTAAAGTGCGTGATAAGTGCGGTGGTTAGGATATTGAAAAATCAGGGAAGCGAACCTATAGTCTGAACTACTCACACCTAGCTCATATATAAATAAATATATATAGACTATACTACTATATTAAAATGACAAATGAAAGCACAGTTAATGAAGTACACATGATATATAATAAGAAAAAACATGTTATTTTAACATGCTGTGATGTGTCAAGATTCCCATTGCATTATTAGAAGGGTTAATTATAAATTCATGAGGACAGAAAAGAAGTTAATCCAGAGAAAAAATTACTAATTCTAGTTTCTTTTTCGGAGGTAGACCTCTAGTGGAGTAATATGGCAGTACTAATTCTGGCCTATCATGATAAGGTATTAGATTTAATTAGAATTATACAGAAATATATCATTGGAATGTCTATTTTTAGAAACATATATAAAATTGAAATGATGCAAAGGTGTCAACCTCACAAAGCATCAATTATGTCACACATTAATTGAAAATTTGTGAGGAACGATACAAAGGTGTCAACCACATATAAGACATCAATTATGTCACGCATTAATTCAAAATTTATGAGCTAGGGCAAGAGATACCCACCACAGGTCCACAAGGATATGGTTCTGACCCTAGAGAAAAAAAAAATGTGGATGATTGCCATTAATTAAGGCCCACATTTATATGCCATAATGGATTCTGAAAGTCTCACAAATGGAAATGGATGATCTTCAGAAGTTCATGACACCATGCACGTGCTTCTTGAGTTGTGTGTTGTTTATTGCAATTGTATGACGTGGACACGTCTCGCTTGCAACAACAACTCATCTCTTTACAATATAATTAAGGAGAGAGTAGTGGTTTGAAATCTAGACGCAGCCACAGACTGTGAAGAAGCTAGTTCCAACTCCAATGGCGACAGTCCAGGTCCTTCAAACACTTCTGACTCTCTTTAGCATTCAGCTCGCCGTCCTTATCTCCTCTGGTTTGGCTTCCAACTTCATGATCACCGGCGGCTACTTGACAGAGGGCCAAAACCTGACGTACAAGGAATACACCCTGACTATGCAATCAGATTGCAACCTTGTCCTTAGAAACGGGAGCACAGTAATCTGGGAGACCATGACTGGTGGCTATGGGCAAGGGTGCTACCTCAGTCTCTACCAGAATGGCAAACTCTACCTCTACACTCGGTACGGTATCTACAGTTACCCCATCTGGAACAGCCGCACAGAGTCCCAGTATGGGACCTATGCCCTCGTCCTCCGGTACGATGGCACCCTTGGCATATACGGCCCCAAGATTTGGACAGCCAGATCTTCATCAGCACAGCCACTCAGCACCACCGGAACAGGCTTAGTTAATTGGGCTAAGGTCACCGATTCAGTGCTATACTCCGGTGATGTAGCCCCCATCGGAACCACCATCGTGAATGGTGGCAGCGTGCTCACACTGCAGAACGACTGCAACCTGGTGCTCACCAATGACGGAGTCACAAAATGGCAGACTGGTGTGACCGACAACACTTTGCATGACTGTTTCGTTAACCTGGAAGCAAACGGTGAGTTTAGAGTGAAGCATTGGGGTGGTGATATACTCTGGACCAACGGAGTGGCTGCAACTGCGTATGCGGAGTTCGTTCTTATACTGCAGTCTAATGCGGATCTCGGCGTCTATGGGCCTAGAATCTGGTCCAGCGTCTCTGCTTCTGGCATTGGCAAACCTAGTGCTGATCATGGGATTGAGATGGTCACCGATAAGTAGCTACTAGCTAGCTAACCTCCCTCCCGCTGCCATGGCCTTGTGATTTGTGAGTTGTGATGTTATGCATGTGTGAAACAGTCTTCTAATATGGCCATGAGTACGTAATAAAGTTAACTTCTCGTAATTTTAAGTTTGCTCTGTTCACCTTGAGCGCATAAACAGGTTCTATATACATCTATGGAGTTGTTTTTTTGAAGATGCTGACTTGAATGGTGCCACTGCCACAGGTGATTGATTTCACTGGAAAGGCACCTTACTGACTCTTGACTCTTTCTCAAACTCGAGATTCAAAGGTCAAAATTTCTCGATTGGAGTTCAATCCGGGAGTTAGGCTGAATAATATGATATAAAAAATATTATAATAAATATCAACGTGATATAAGATATGATTATATTAATATATATAATATAATTAATTAGATATAATATTTAAAGTTATATCATACTCAATGATAAAAATAAATAAATTGATAGTCTCCTTTTTATTTTTAATAAAATTATGATTTATTTATTTATTTAAATAAATAAATAAATGTTTTATAATGAATATAGTTAGTGAAATATATAGTATTAAAATTTATAATATATTTAAATAAATACATATCAATCAAAATTAAATTATAATAATCAAAGTAATAATCATAATTAAACTACAACATTTCCATAAAAAATAGTATTACTCAAAATAATACTATTATTTCAGGCAGCAAATAACTGGGCTTTAACCCTCACTATTAAAGAGAACGGAACGCATGCAACACTCCGACATGTATTACGCATCAGCCATTCACCGTCTAATATTCCTCTGTATGCTATTCCAATGGGTTTATCCAAGTTAACCAGATCCAACCGAAGAGGCCAGGTGTAAGGGTTCTACGGGAAGGCTGTGACACCAGGTGCAATGGAAATGCTTCCTAGCCCTCGTTTTTTTAACCAAAGAAGGTTCACCGGAACACCAGACCGCCCACTTGTTGGTGTGGATTTGAAGCTGCATTAAAGTTTGAGCAACCACTCACAGCTACAGGGCTGAACGTACAGAAGCAACATGGCCGTGATGGGTGCGCTTAATAGGATTACAGTCTTTTGTCTTATCAGTAGGTTAGTGATAAGTCAGATGCTAGAATGTCAGAATTCATGCTTCTGTATACATATTGTGATAGTGGGGTATGCAATATTGGAGAATGAGCAACTCTGTTATATTAATTATGTACTGTTTTGTTGCTTGAATGAGGTTAAAGTAGTCTGTTTTTACTTTCTCATCTCCACTGGCGCTTCCGTCATCTGGATTCTGGTTCATCTTCGCTTGTGATTCTAAAGCAGATCGAGGTGTTGTGTTGATAGAAATTAGAGATGGCCGACTGACGTTGTGCAGCTTGTGCAATGAAACATTAATTGACTTCTTTGACCCAGTTGGTTCATCCGGTTCTGTCTAACCAGTCGGATTATCGAGTCTTGGTCCGGTTTACTAAAAGCCAGTTAAAGGGTTATCGACGCGACCGACCTTATGACCTGTGCAAAGGTTTTTTTGGTTGGATAAGTTGAGTTGGTCCGAGTCTGATAATTAATTAACACTGGCGACAATTTCAAATTAGTGTGGATAGAATCAGTCAAAACAAAATTTGAGAGAATAGCATACAGATTTGAGGGTGACAATTTCATACTCGCATTCAGATAAATGTAAAGATAACACAACACAAGCATAACTAACGTCTACGTGCCTTGCATGTAGGCTTACATTCAGGGACATGAACAACAAAACACCATCACTAATTCAAAAACCAGGAACCAACTCAACTGAACAAAGACCATGTCAAATGCCACTTCATACTCCATGTTAGCTACCATGCATGCAGCTTCAGTTATGAAATTATATGTTGCTTTAATTGTTGGGTTTTGAACCACACATCATGTAGGGATCTAAGATATATGTGCACAAGTTGTGTAGACGTACAAGTTGTGTAGACGTACACAAATAACATTTATAATTATGTATATATTATCATATTAAATTTTGAATGGACCTAATTGTGGTAATCTAAATTAAAGTTTGAAAAGCGTCTTAATTACTTAATTTTAAATATGTGAATTTACATATTAATCATATGTTGTGTAGAATTTTTGGGGACATAAATTGTCAAGGTTATGATGGGCAAACTTGTAATTAGCCCCATAAAGATTTTTTATAAATAGGGCGCGGTCCCTGACTGAGCACGCAACAATTTGAGATTCAGAATTAGGTTTTTCTGAATTAGGGTTCCCATCTCCCCTCTCTGTGTATGATCAGTTAGAACAACCACAAGGCCCAAATTATCATCATCATCAATGGATTCAAGTGCAGGTACGCTTCCGCAATTTATGTTATTCCTAGATAATTTCCAATCAAGATGATCCTGGCTTTTCATAGTGGGTTTCCCATTGTGAAATATATCAAGTTCCATCAAGTGGTACCAGAGCCATCTTGCTTTAGAATTATTTGGGATTTAGGATTGATTAGATCTTTTGAATTAAATCATAATACTTGGATTTATTGATTATATATATATAAGTTGATTTTTTATATATGTTTTTCATGCTCGGAGCTCTTAATTATGATTGTGTTTATGATCGTCGGATCATAGTTATGCTTCACTAATTTATATGCCCATGGATTTTTTGAGAAATATTGTGATCGTCCGATAATAGTTGCTTCGGTAATGTATATTCACACAAGCTTCAGAAATAATTGATTGGTCTTGTGTGTATAGATTAAGTGCAGTTGATATTATATATATAATTCATAATGCTTTTTATGTGATTAGGATGAATCTTTAAGAAGTGTGATTGGCCTAATTAAGGATATATTATCTAAAGTTAATTTTATATATTAATTACTTCATGATATTGTTTTTATGAATTAAGATGGATGGGCCATCAAATGTTCATGGTTTTCAATCTTTGGTTGTTTTATTTATTTATTTTTTAAAGGTTATTTTTATGATTATCAAAATCAAAGTTATAGAAATAATATTAATTTAAATTTTACTTAGGTTTTTAATTAGGAGAATATTTGGATTTTAGTTTAATCATTGAATTTTATTTAAATTATCATGAATTTAATTTTTGTTCATGATTATAAAGTTGTTTTAATAATCATTAGGAAAACTAACAACTTAGAGTTGCTTTTATTACCTTTTTTGGGTATTTACTGCAATTGGTAGAAGCAGCATCATCACCAAAGTGATATCTGTTGTGGAAACTTTTTGTTTGTGAATAACCATGATGTTAGTGCATGTTTATTCTTATGCAGACAACACGTCAGCCGAAAGAAAGGCTGTTGTCTGGCAGAGATTTGTTTACACATGTGGTAATAACTTGTTTATAGTTATAAAATGTCTATTGTAAGTATTTAGTCGGCTCAAAGGAAAACATTATACTTGACTAGATTTTACTATAAAACTTGATTACTACAATAAGCTAATCACTAATGAATTGAATTTCTGTCCAAAGACTAGATTTGATGTCACTCGATTAACTTGAAGATGGGTTGTTGTTATTTATATGTCTTGATTATTAAACCTCTGGTCAATTAATTATGAGCTAATTATCAATTATTGCTCTCTTTATAGTTGATATCATGAGTGTTAATAATATGTTTGCTACACTCAATGGCATTCCCATGCTTAATGACATAAATTTCAATGTTTGGAAAAATAAAATAACACACGTTTTGGGATGTGTGGATCTCGACATGTGTTAAGCAAATCATGTCATGTACCTTTAATAGATCAAAGCCCCATTTATTATAAGAGAGTCTTTGAGAGGTGTGAGCGGTTTAACCGTATCAGTCAAATGATCATGAAGAATACAATCTTGGAGGTTTTTCTAGACAATACGTCTGAGGAAAAAGATATTTTAGCAATTCCTCGACACCCTAAAAGAGAGCTTCGTAAGAAGTGATAAGGCGAAGACTAGTGCTACCCTAAGGAAGTTAGTCTCTATGAGGTTTAAGGGTGAGGAATATACAGGAGTAATCCTCGATATGTGTCATCTAGCTGGGAAATTAAAGGGCTTGAAAATTGAGCCACCAAAGAAGAGAAAAAATTCAGAGTGGTTCCGTGAATATTGAGCTTATAGCGATAAACTCCAATATTGTGGATCCACTTGCATTAGCGCCTATAGTTTTCAACAAGCATGTTGCTTATATGGCTGGCATTAGTAAAGATGCTTTAATTAGTGGAAGTTTATATATATTTAGCTTAATATTTGTATTAATGTTATGACATTTCTAATAGATTTTATGAAATTTCTAGATTATTCATTGTTTTACTCTGAACTATGATCTCATAAAGTTTTTAAAGTTGGACCAGTTGGAAATTGACAAGCATAGATCACATTGGCTTGTAATTTCCATGCTACACATCCACACTTCATTTAAGTCGTTAGTTAAGTTGGTATATGTGATTATTGTGGGTTTAGTTACATTTTACTAGCGACGACTGCCCTTTTGTTCCATGTATAGATGAGACTGATGGACGAGATTGATTTAAGTAATTTTTCAATTGTGATCACATTTTGGTTGTTGATGGTAATTTATACACAATTTTGGAATTCCCGAAAGTGCATGATTTCATGGTCCAAGTGGGATATTGTTGGGTTTAGGACCACATATTATGTAGAGATTTAAGAATATATGTGCACAAGTTATGAGACGCACACAAATAACATTTATAATTGTGTATATCTTACAATATTTAATTTTGAATGGACCCAATTATGGTGATCTAAATTAAAGTTTGAATAGCGTCTGAATTATTTAATTTTAATTGTGTGGATTTACATATTTATCATATGTTGTGTAGTATTTCTGGAGGCAAAATCGTTAAGTCTATGATGGGCAGACTAGTATCAGGTCTCGTGAGCAGTCTTGGCTTCTGCGATGCGGTCCAAGTTCGGGCCATCCACCGCCTGCTGGATCATGCACAGCGCATTCACGTCACGCTTCTGTTGTTCCTCTCGACGGCCTCATCCTTCGACTCAGCTACCCCATTCTCCACCATATCCCAGAGTTCTTGGGACCTGAAAACGGTCTTTATCTGCAAGCTCTACCTATTGTACTCCTGCCTCGTGAACACAGGGACCGACACCTGAGAATGGGTCACCATAGTGCTGGCTGCTGCCGTCGAGCTGCTCGTCGCCATCACCGGAGCTCTGAAACAAGATTGATGAGGATCAATCACCGTGAATGAGTTAGAACAAAGTGTTTGGTGAAATGCTCAGAGAAAAACAGTGTTTGATGAAATGCCTGGGTTTTCATAGCTCTCCACTATCTCTCAGTCAATAGGGTCAAAACCAACACAAAAGAAAGACAAAGTAACCGGGCCAATCAAAACACAACACTAACACTATATATACATATTAAACTATTACAAACAAGCAGACAAAACATTAACACCCCATTGGTTAACACCAAATCTAATCTCCCATTGGTCACATTATAAACTTAATGTGGACCAGCATTGGCCATACACTGAAAATAAGAGATTTTGTACATTAAATACTAATATCTCTTCAAAACACTTCAACTGCTTTCTAACCACCATCCTTTAGTATACCATGCTCTTCTTCTTATTTCCTGCAGACTTCGCCATTCCAGACCGGAGTAGTGTCATCCCAGCATCCATACTGCCCGTCCTTCTTCGCACCATACCACAACTTCCTCCCAGCCATAATGTGACCCTCACTTCCATTTGTGCCCATGCTCACTTCCAGCTTGCCAACTTCAGTCGTCTTTTCAACACTTTCTTCATATTTTCCCTGAGTCGAGTTTCTTTATCCGGATCAGCATAACCCTTTTGAACCAGGTTACACAGGTCCTCTGCTCTAAATAGGGTCTTCATCTTGATGATCCAGCACTCGTAATTTTCTCCTTTGAACACTGGTAGTGGGAGCTGAAAATCACTCGCATCATCGTCATCGGATGCCATGAAATGTTTACAGCTACAACCAAGCTTGGATACTACACTTGTAGTTGAGTGGCATGGCATATGAAGATTTGAAGCTTAGAAAATCATATTTGGAGACTATATTTAGAAGAAATTCCTTTCAATGGTTCATGTGATTTTGGAAAGCGTATCAAGTTAGAAGGATCTCTTCAAGAAGGGTAAGTTTTATCTTAGATATGATTGTATCTATCCTTGGTAAGATTCGGTATGGTAAATCATGTATATAGTAAAACTCCTTTTAGGAAAGATCTATTTTAAAAGAGCGGAATATTCTATTATTGGCAAGAATAAAAGATTATCATGAAGATTGCATGGAACTTAGTTTGGTGTGAAGTTATTTGAAGACACAAACTAAGATAGGAGAGGACAAACCAATGTGATTATCAAGACCATATTTAGCAACACAATTTGAATCGAGATCTAAGAGCTAATTATGGGTCGAGCTATTCAAGGAGACAAATTGCATATTTAAGATTAGTTGAAGATTACTTGTGATTTGATTGGAGATTTGAAGATCCAAGCATGGATTATTGGAGATCATGCTGAAGATATTGAAGGCTAAACTTGGATGAGATGAGATCAAGTTTAGTAATAATATTTCCGTCACATGGGAAGACTAAACTTGGATCAAGTTTGGAAAGAAAATCGGGAGATCTTTGGTGACCATATTTGGTAAAGATGGTTACGTGTGCCTTGGTAGGTGTATTGCTCGGGAGAGGAGACCAGGACGAGTCAATTGCTACTGAAGCGGACTGAAAGAACCGAGAGGGTTAAAGGTCTCACAAGTTCGGTTGTAACTGCCTAGAACTTAGTCATGTTCAGTAAAGTGGGTAGTGTTACAACTGGGTGTTACAACATTTAACTTTGGAAGGTATCCAAGTTAGGAAACCGCGGAGAATTCTAAAAAAAGAAAGGTTTAATAGACGTAGGTGCGTCTATATAAGATATCCTGTTTGAAAATTTAGGATGAGTCACAAGGGAGAGACCCTTCAGTGAGGGTTGAGGAGAGTGGGCATCGGGCAATCATTAGAGGGTATTCTTTTTCTTGAAAGAGTAAGGGAGTGTTGTACTCTTTATTCTATAATCTTTTTTAATGGATTGTTTCTCCCGGCTTGGCTCCCCAGATGTAGGCAAGGTTGTGCCAAACTGGGTAACCAACTTGCGTGTCTTCTTGCTCTTTCTTGATTGTGTGTGTGCTTTATATTCTTGTGAGATTGAGTGACTCCTCTAAAACACACTAACCCACCGGAACTATCACTGTCATTGGGGGTTAAATACTGACCGTGTTGACATATACTCTGATATATAAACTATAGTTTCACACTGCTTTCCATTAGTGAAGAACAACGTCATCGAATAATTCTGATTCGGGTCACCGAGGGTAAATAAATGAGTTATGATATTCTGGTTCGGGTCACCGTGGGTAAATATATGAATTCTATTATTTTGTTTTGACAATAATTGTTTGGGGAACCTATATGATCAGTTTTTGACATATGCGTTTATTATAAATAAATTTGATTACTGATTTTTTATTTTTGATAAATTATGATTTTTTGTAAATGATCTTTATATTTTTAGTGGGTGCTTACTGGGTTGTCAAGCTCATAATCTTGTTGTTAAATTTTTTTCCGATTTTGAGTGATTAGTTCAATAGACATCTTAGTGAACTAGAGAGAGAGATTGTGTTCTTGATCATTTCTAAACTTGAGTTGTCTTTCTGTCTATGTGAGTATTTGATTTATGTATAGAACACCAGCTTGTATTTAAAGTTCAAATTTTGAACCTTGTAAATTTATGTTTTTGACTTTTAATATTACAGCTCTGTTAGATTGTATGTTATGCTTTGGATCAGGTTTTGAGGCCTTGTATGTCTACTTGGTTTCGGCCTTGTAGGTGTACTATCATTTGTCGTCATCTTGGGTTCATTGAGCCGGGTTCAGGGCTGACAGTATTCATTATGAAATAATGTTTTGAAATAATATTCTGAATGCAATTATGTGTGTATAATTTATACTCCATTCTCACGTCTTGTAAATTTCTTGCCTCAATTATTATGTCTCACCCTCTGTTCCTTTTTAGTTGTCATGTTTTAGAGATCTTCTCTGTTATTTTGACTTATTACATTAGAAATTTTATGTAGCAATAATTATTTTTCTTCCAAATTTACCCTTTGATTTAATGTACTTGTACAATTTTGAATAAATCACAATCAACTAAGCATTAAATTATATACTCCACTAGTGGGGTTTTAAATAGGGGTGATTTTGGAAAGTAATAGAATTTTTTTATAAAATATAGATAACTAACTAATTTTAACCAAATTTTTTAATCAATGTAAATTATATAAATTATACCTCCATCACCTGCAACATTAGACATTAGAAAATAGAAATTGAACTCGATCACTGGATACATAAATATCATATATATATATATATATATTAAAAGCGTTCAAGAGTGCATCAGCTGCGACGTAACGTGCTTATTTATCCGTTAATACATGAGGCTCTCGATCAGTCTTATAGGTTAGGGAGTATCTTGATCGCAGAGATGTTTTAATTAATGCATCTGCCAAGTAGTTTTCACTAACATTAAATATATCTTCAAATTTTAGAAGTGTTGTTTCTCGTGGTCTCCTATCTTTCACTATAAATACACCGAAAACACCTTGTAATACGTATGTTGACTTATTATCAACAACCATCATGTTCTGTTCTGGTAATTTCATAACTTTAACACTTCTGGTTATATACACAGATCTCAGCATTACGCATGATTTCTCCCGCTCATCTTCTTTTATACCAAAGGATGGTAGGCTGAGATAGTTTACTGACCTAACACCGGATTTAAGAATGTTTGAACCGAATTTAATAGGTTTTGTAATATATTTGATCTTCGATCGCAGTAGCGGTTTTTTTGTGATGATCCCAGTAAATAGACCACGGGAGTGCTGACGCCTGACGTAGAACGGTTGTCTATATTAGTATTTGTTCCTGCCATATACTGTATTATTTTTGAAGCCTGGATTTGAATATATGTTCCTATAATACATATACATGTTAGGGGATGCCATCTTTGGCTCAAATAATAACCGGTGCAATGTAATTTATAGCATTAATAATCACTCTACAATGGCGTGTATTCTAAGCTACATAGTAGTATATTTAGACATCAGAACGTATTGACCTATACTACATATTTTAAAACATAATTAATAATAGTATTGTTAATTAATTATATGCCAGTTCTTTTATTATATTCTGGTGAAAGAGAGCAATTCTACATATATTTTTTTAATTAAAATAATCCATTTCAAAAACACATGGTGGGTCCCAGTAAACTTTCCCTACAGTCTGATAGCAAAATAGTAAATGAAACCTTTAATTCAAAC
Organism: Dioscorea cayenensis subsp. rotundata; assembly: GCF_009730915.1. Classification (NCBI taxonomy): domain Eukaryota; kingdom Viridiplantae; phylum Streptophyta; class Magnoliopsida; order Dioscoreales; family Dioscoreaceae; genus Dioscorea; species Dioscorea cayenensis. The sequence continues at coordinate 23,388,449 of NC_052488.1, forward strand.
CATCCAATCTGGGGAAGCCACGTGGCAGTATTACAAAATACATACATACATTGGAAAATACATTAATCCATATATATATATATACACATATGGCCGCGCAGCGCCATTCCTTTTATATTGGCTTGTTCGGTGAATTAATTGACAAATTCTCTTGTAATTTCTGTGTTGTCTCTGAAATTGATTTGCCAATAAGTAAACCCAGCTGGGCCGGCTCCATACGTACTTATGCTAGTACGTGGATCATAAGATGTTCCCGTTCCTACTTCTTAAATAGAAGGCCCAATTGGGTCCATATCCCTTATAGGTTGAGAATCATGATCAACCAGAGATCCACATAAGCACAGTAAAAAAAAGAACTATAAAAAGAGAACCACAACCAGCTTCACGTTGTAAATTTTAACGACGAAAATATTGTAATTCTTGATGAATAAGAGGTTGAATGATCCCACAAAATCATTTGTTAAAATTTTTTTTATTTATTTGTCATTTTTTATTTAATCATTTTAATATTAATTATTATTTTTAATATAAAACCATGAGCTATCTATTTTAATAACAAAATATTCATCATCTTAGATGGCAAGAGTTTGTACAATGGCAAAAGGTCCATTAAAGTGATGTTTATTTGTTGAGACTTCAAACTCCTTAATTATAACTCGAGTAAGGCATCGCGAGATTGGTCAGATTTGAATAAAAGTTGGCGCCATTATTTGATCTCCGAGAATTGAAATATTTAAACAAGACGCCATGGTTCCTTTTGTCAGAATTTTCAAACTAATGGGTCCCACCATATAAAGAAATAATATTTTTGAAATAAAAACTAGTTATTTATTATTTCTTGTCATACAATTGGATTATTTGGCGACAATGTTCACTATATTAGGGACGGATGTACCGAGTAGATATATAATAACCTATACTCTACATGTCAGTTCCTGTTAATTTGTTGACTAATGGGATTTGTATGCTAGAAGAATATCAATACAAACCAGTAAATTAAACCATTATATATATGAGCAGAGATAACTTGCTTCCTTGTTATAGAAGATGGAGAAGGACGATATCATGGCCGTTTATTATCTTTTCCCTCATCATGGACCTGCATAGATCATTAAATGTGTCCACGGAATATGTATAACTCAAGCCATAAAAAAATATCCCCAGCCACTCGTGGAATTTGTCAACGCTCTGCGTAATCATGAAGAATCAGTATTCCGTATGTTGCGCGTAGCCGCGAGTACCAACAAAGATCATGAAGACATTGGTTCTACCAATACTATTCTTGAAGCCGAAGCTAAGAAGAAAAAAATAAAATTAGAAAATTCCGGTTGTTTGGGAACCTGTAATGCATCCATCTAGACATGATGTAGAAGACGAGTATTGTTATAATTTACATATTTTGGAGTATTGTACCGTATTCATGTATTTCCATATATATTATTATGATCCATGTTTAATATATATTTGCATTATAATATAATAAAGTATTTGTGGATGATCAACATTAATTAAAAAGATTATGATATTATCAGTACAGGTAAAATTGAACTTGGGCCGAATTTTCTACAAATATTATATGTCTCTCAAACCGGCCCAAGAAGTGTTTAACAACCCTAATTTCAGAATTAATAGAAATAACACCGAAACTATTAAGATAATTCATTACATTACATCTGAAAACATGTAAGAGATTCTCTGTACGTGGATGTAGGGTTGTCTATATATGGAAGAAAAACCAGCGTTTATATATATGTAGAGCTCTGTGTATATTATAGTTGAATCTGATCTCCATTGTTATTATGTCCCAGTTGTTGTTGCACGGTCTATCCAAGTGGTCTTTAACCCTGAAATACAAATGATTATTTAGTTGCCATTAGAATACACTTGTATTTGCCTGTTCCTCTGTGAGTATTTCCCCAGTCCTACTGTCCATTCTCAAGGAGAACAACCAGATGAGTTACTTGTGTTGATATCTTGGGCCTGGGCTGCGCGGTACAGAGGCTCGTACAGAAACTCAAACTTGGCATTCTTCATTGTCCAATCTCACAAGCCCATGTTTTCATTTTTGTCAAGAAATTCTTTGTAGCTGGAGTCACTACCTGGGTTGCATAAAATTATAGACGGTATACCACCTTTAATATGGATTGGTTTACCGTATTTGCAGTTTGTTTGCCAGTCCCTCTGCGCACCAATTAGCTCTCTCCAGTGTTTTAAACGAAGATACGATGGTGCGACATCATCAATGACATTGTACAGAACATCCTGTTGAAATGTTGCTGGGTTGAAGTCCAGATGCCCACAGATGTAATTGTGATTGCCCAGAGAACGGGCCCAAGCTGTTTTGCCAATACGACTTGGGCCTTCTATAATTAAACTGATGGGCCTAATACATAATCACCACCCTTTTCAATGTATTCCTTGACATCTTTATTGGATTTTACAGACTGGATGTTTGGATGAAAAATAGTAGAAGAATTGGGAGAAACTATATCAAATACCCTTTGATTTGTTACCTGAGCCATCCCCTCTAATTGTATTAGTACATGTAAATGTGGACTTCCATCTTCATGTAACTCCCTTGCCACTCTGATGAATTTTTTGTTGGATGGAAGACCAACAGCAATCAGCTTCTCTAATGCAAATTCCTTTGCTAATGAGCACATGGGATAGGTCAAAAAAAGATTTTTGGCATTAATCCTGAATTTGTTTGGAGGGAGTGTCATTGTTGTAATTAATGGCTTTACAAACCTTGTGAATAGTTCTGTTGCTAGAATCTATTTTTTGAAAAGTATATGTGTAATGCTAACAGGCCATCCGCATATTAATATTACTGCAGATGGCCGCTCCGTACTGCCACGTGGCATCGCGAGATTGGTCAGATTTGAATAAAACTTGGCGCCATTATTTGATCTCCGAGGATTGAAATATTTAAACAAGGCGCCATGGTTTCTTTTGTTAGAATTTTCAAACTAGTGGGTCCCACCATATAAAGAAATAATATTCTTGAAATAAAAACTAGTTATTTATTATTTCTTGTCAGACAATTGGATTATTTGGTGACAATGTTCACTATATTAGGGTCGGACGTACCGAGTAGATATATAATAACCTATACTCTACATGTCGGTTCTTGTTAATTTGTTGACTAATGGGATTTGTATGCTAGAAGAATATCAATACAAACCAGTAAATTAAACCATTATATATATATGAGCAGAGATAACTTGCTTCCTTGTTATAGAAGATGAAGAAGTTTGCTAGTCCCTCTGCACACCAATTAGCTCTCTCCAGTGTTTTAAACGAAGATATGACGGTGCGACATCATCAATGACATTGTATAGAACATCCTGTTGAAATGTTGCCGGGTTGAAGTCCAGATGCCCACAGATATAATTGTGAATGCCCAGAGAACGGGCCCAAGCTGTTTTGCCAATATGACTTGGGCCTTCTATAATTAAACTGATGGGCCTAATACAATCTTGTTTTTGTATAACTATCATAGTTCAGAGTAAAACAATGAATAATCTAGAAATTTCATAAAATCTATTAGAAATGTCATAACATTAATACAAATATTAAGCTAAATATATATAAACTCCCACTAATTAAAGCATCTTTACTATGCCAGCCATATAAGCAACATGTTTTTTGAAAACTATAGGCGCTAATGCAAGTGGATCCACAATATTGGAGTTTATCCCTATAAGCTCAATATTCACGGAACCACTCTGAACTTTTTCTCTTCTTTGGTGGCTCAATTTTCAAGCCCTTTAATTTCCCAGCTAGATGACACATATCGAGGATTACTTCTGTAAGAAGAAAATTGTAATCAATAAACCCGGTGCTCTTTATATTGAAGACATACGTCGGTATATTAAATTATCATCTAGGTATCCGGTATGGTCAGTGTTCCGTGATGAGACCGAAATAAAGACAGACCAGTATACCAACACATTGAAGAATGCATTACTTCTTTATTGTATGTGGGACAGTGAAGGAACCACGTCTGTACAAATTGGTATTAATACAAGGATTGGATTTATGTAATGATGTAATTATATTTAATGAAATATTTACCTTGCTTATAATCTGTGATGAGACCATACATATTATTTCTTTAAAACGTAGTGTTAATACAATGATAACCAAAATTATAAATAAGTATGGAAATACATTAACTCCAAAATACATACATACCTTAGAAATTACATTCTGAAAGGAAATAATCAGTATTTTGAGATAAACCACCTTCAAGCAATTAAGCATAATAGAGAAAAAAATCAATACATGATCTCTTGTTCATCATTGCGGTGAAACCCTAATCCTAGAAACCTTTAAATTATGAAATTTTACCTCATTGCCACTAGCCATAGTCTAATAGTTATAGTTTCAATTACAATTAGTTCTATTCATTTTCTTTATTCATATTTAGATTTGTCTAAATAACCCCTATTTGCAAGAAATTAGTAATCAACATCATAGTCTTCATGGGAACAATAACTTATTTACTACTACTTGGTTACTCGTGCACTTGTTGTTTGAATCAATACTGCAGATTTTAATTTCTATACCATTCTTCTTCCTATTCTTAAATAAAGATTTATGAATAATGACATCCTAACATACAGACTCCACTTTTTCATGTATCTTTTTTAGGGATAAGTGGAAAAATGATAAAGACTCCAGATGTTGAACTGGGCTGAGTCATGTCCATCTATCATCCACATCCCAATCAATTTAAAGACAGTTCAAGTGTCAAGGTCAAAAGCCCTTCAAATAAATTCCTGCATTGCTATCAGTAAACAGTACATAAAAGAATATGTGCATAATTTCGATTGTTACTGGTGCAAAGTTCCCAACTAAAGAGGGAGGCCCCTGCTTTTCAAAAATACACAGTCCAAGAGTACCTACAAGTAAGTGGGCACAAACTAGCCATGCCAGGGGGTAAGCCTGGCAACTTAAGCAACACGCGAAGAAGGTGCCAATTGGTACTATAGCTCTATTTATCTAATGCCCAAAACATAGAATCAATCTAAATGACTCCAACTATTTGCTTCTTTGAATCCAATATGACAATTTAAAGAATTATAATGCAACCATCATTTGATGGTGGGGTATTCTGTCCACAAAGAGGTGTGTGACACCAATTATTAAAAGACCTAAGCATTTTCATCGCTTATTAACTCAAGTGATCTTACCCTGTAATAAATACTTCCACAAACAAATAACTAGATAAGTATTGAAAATTCTTCATCAATATTACTTTGACTGCTTTAACTTGGCAGCATGAACTTGGAATGCTTAGCACCATGCAAACAATTTTTATGCTGTCATAAAGTTGCAATTATATTTGCGAAAAAATGGTGTTCCAATGTACTGTAGAGATGGTTAAAAAATAATATAAACAGACGGCAATCTTCAAACAAATATTATCTACGATGTCACCATAAATCTAGTGCTTCATATAAACAAACCAAATGCTCAGTTATTGCATCATGTGGATGAAATTTAGATCCTTGAAAATATATGTTAAGCATCACTATAAACAAAGAGCAATGAAAAAAAAATTCTAGTAGACTGGCATTGAACATGGATGTTTATTACACACATGATCTCCTTTCCACCATTGGGAGCCAATAAAACACAGAAAAGATTCAAAAGAGATATAACATTCAAAATAGGTTCATAAGATGTATTAGATGACCTTTGGCTTTCAACAATTTACGGAATCAGATCTCAAGGTGTTTGTTCCTGATCTGAAAAGAAGATATAATTGTAACAAGCTATAGATGCACATGGAGCATCATATGGGCAGCTACATAATTAATAGCAACTAACATGCCTTGGTGAATGTTTGTGTGTTTGATTAATATAGTTTTTTTTTTGTTAATTTAATTTGTTTCAATTGTGATTTTAAACCGTATTTGTGATGATTTTAGTAAATGTTATATTCATTTGTAGGGAACATTGAAGTTGAAACAAAGGAAAAAGGATAGTAATAAATTTCAAAAGTTCATCAATTTTCATGTTTGAACTAGGATTTGTCATTTGTTTGCACATAATTTGTACAATTGTCTTTAAATGACAATAGACTTGAGGAACAATAGTTTGGTTCGGTGTAATTAGGAATTTAAATGCTAAACAGTCATTTAATAATTGATAAGGTAAATATCTAGTCCATTCAATTTTAGATATAATAAATATAAGGGCCTATGAATAATCTTGTTCTTGTTTTATAAACTTTAAAAGATATCCAAAAAGAGTTTAGCCTAGTGGCACCCAAGTTCTCCTGCATACGGCAAGATAAGGCATCAAGTCTCTTCAAAATGAGGGTGTATGAAATACTTTAAAAAACCCACTCACACAAATAACTTATACATTTATTCCCACCGGGGAAAAAAAACTTTAAAGCCTCTAAAGCCTCATATCTAACTCTTGACAAGGAGTGATTCAACTTATATTGATTCAAACCAGAAACAACAGACCTGAATCAAATTAAATCTTTTTTCAAAAGAACTTAGACTACTTTATATGAAAATTCAAATAATTAATTAGAGTACATAGAGACATCTTATTATTTCCCTGTAAAGGAAAAAAAAATATGAATGACAACTTCATGAACTCATATATGATCTCAGGATTACATATTTAACTATATGTTTATTCTTTTGTAATTAAATATTACCTTATTTAGTATTTATTTGACATATATACCTCTGCTATAATGTGAAATTACACATATGCTTCTGAAAAACTTGTTCTTTTCACATAGATATGTATATCTGAAAATGTGAGAATTTTGTGTAATATAACTTTTATTATAATTTAATACAAAATGCAAAAATAATGGAATCTAAAAGGATATATATAATTAAACAGAAAGTGAAAAACTAATTTTTTATTCTTTTTAAAGTAGGTTTATATATTTTTCCTTTCTTTAATTAAACAAGGAAAAAGTTTGGGTTGGTGGATAAGGTGTTTGAAGGATGAAAAGGTCATGGGTAAACCTTTGGTGCTTTGAATTTAAGTTTTTTTTTAAATAAAAAAAGGACTCAACCCGCCGGGTCGGCCCGGGTGACCCGGCGGATCAACCCGCCTGGGTTGCCGGGTTGGGACAGCCTAACCCATAACCGGGCCCGCTATAGTGCGAGCCTGTTACGTGTTACCGGCCCGGCCCATCGGGTCAGCTGAACCGGCGGGTTTGGCCGGGCCGAGCCGGGACAAAAGACGGCTCGTGCCTCCCTCTATCAGCATGGATATAGTACCAGATGCCTTGGCTTCTTCGGTAGATTTATTAGCAGGCAAAGCACCGAAGATGGTGGCCTTATTTTCGATGAACATAATACCAGAGAAACCAATGTTGGTGTTGGTTGCCCAGCGTGCGGGTGCCATAGAGCACAAGATTGCGATCTTTTTGCATGATGAGGACATGGTCATACATAATGAAAGTGTAGCTTTTCCAGACAAGAGTGATATGGAGAAAATCTTAAAGACACTAGCAAGAACCTGAAGATCAATGGAAAAGAACACAAGATGGAAGAGAAATCCAAGAAAACACACTCAAAACACACTTTATTCCTTAGGTCCTCCAATACAAGTCATTAGTTCCTATATGTTTACATTGATGGCCAAGATTAAACTAAACCTGGGCCCAATTCCTTACAACCAATCCAACGGTTCAGATATAAATACTTATAATGACCCTCTTAAGATGTTCCAGCAGATCAACTTCGGCCAATATCCACCTCATTAACTACCTCTTGACTCAAATATAACTACCTCTAATTCATCCAAAACTTCTCTGTTTTCATTAATTCCCCAATATCAACAAAACCTCAGCAACACCCAACTTCTTCACAGCAACTCTCTCACAACCTCATTTCTATATCAACACTTCTATATCAGCATTTCTACTTCTCCATATCAAAGGGATTTCCCGGTCTTCACGGTTTTGGCAAAGTATGATTTTAGCTGTGCAAAGAAGTCACGTCCCAGAACCACAACCATACCCGCTCACAGATCAGCCGCATCTAATGGGATTGGGCCCCACTGGATGCAAGGCCTCAAATTTGACCTAGTCAGAGTTAACCCTAACAAGCAGAATATAAACAGTAATACAGAACCACAAATAAAATAACAAGAATCTAAATAATACAAGTATGAGCTTTAGGAGCCCTACAGAATACAAAGTTATACAAACGGTCTACAGACCCAAAATATGCAAACAGAATACAAGTCTTACTCACACAAGGAAGTTCACTACAAAGATACTACGAGAGAAAGAAATACGACTCCCAAACACACCCCGATCCTAGACTCGATCTTCTCCTGCGAGAATAGAATTCACAGAGTGCATGAGCCACGAGGGCCCAGTATGATCGTAGAAATACATATAATGCAGATATTGCGGAATAATTAATAATAATTCACACAAATGCGGAAAATGCTCATAATACAGAAATAATCAAAAACACAAAAACACCAGAAAACAGTCGTGTACATCTCCATGACTGATAATAGAAATCAACAGCAAGAGGCTGCATCATCGACTGTGAAGTCAGAACAGAACAGAATAGAATATCAACAGCTGAAGTTGGATCTTCGACCTCAGTCGGGGAGTAGCGCTACTACAAAAAACATGTGCACATGACTAGGACTTACTTCTCCTAGCTGGGCGAGCCAGAAATGAAGATGTACTAAAATTGCAAAAATTCAGAATACGTACAAAGAAAATACCACAGAAATAATGCAGAAAATAAAGTAAATAAATAACTAAAATAAGTAACAAGTAAATAAATAAATAAATCAAATTACAGAATAATAAAATAATTAAATAAATAATAATTGTCAGATATACGTTGAGTGCGAGAGCCTACCTGACTCTGAGCTACAAACTCGGGTTCACCAAGTCCCATGAACTAAAGCTCGCTATAAAAATCTAACCCAATAAAATAAACTACACTCAGAAATAATTTTGGGTCGGGCCTAACTTACAACTATAGCCCAAGCTAACTTAGCAATTAAAAGATCTCAAAGTTAGCAAAGCAACAGCAGCCATGCACATTTAAAGACGCATAGTCAAATATTACAACTAATGTGAATGATTTAAGAAGGAAGGGCCATGCTTCAAAATAAAAACACCTAACATGCTGAGCTCCCTTTCTAACTAGATAAATCTAGTACAATTGCATGCCTAGAATGAACGCCAAGTACATATATTAGCAACTAACTGTTTTCAAGAGAATTAAAGAGTTAAGCCAACCAAAATCAACTATAAATATATATATATATACTCCAGAAAAGCTCTGTAATAAGGCACCATCACATTAAAAAAAAAAAATCTCAAAACTAACAATCATTAACACATGCTCAACGTATATATATATATATATACCTAACATACAAATATAAATATAAAACTCTATTTCCAATAAAACTAAAGAAAAACACACACTAGAATGAAATCATCATGTAGTGGTGGAATTCCCAACGAAAAAGAGAAATTTTTTATAATGAAGAAATGCATGCATACATATATGTATACCTATATATCAACAATCATATACCAACCCAAGACACTGTCCAGCAGATGAACCATGCGGCAAAGATACAAACATGCAGAATTCTCAAGAGGTAGACTTGCCAGCAAAAAAAATAAAAAATTCCAGTTATAAGCTAAACATCTCCACACAAGGTATTATAAAGCTACAGAAACAACTTAACAAAAAGGTACTCCATGCTAGTGAACACAGAAAGAAGCAATGATCCAACCTTAAAAAAAATCAAAGAGAAAAACAAAACACTGAATGGCTATAGCAAAGGCCACCAAAACAACAAGCTTCATCCACAAACACCCAAGATGCTAACCTGAAGCTTGAAGAAGGATTACTTGGTAAAACTCCAACCTCTGTTGCGGCTGCCGAAACCAAGGTGTTGCGACCTGGAGATTTTCCTCACGGCTACCTCTTCAGTCTGAAAAACTCAAAGGAGCGGTTGCTATTTAGAAGAAGAAAAAGAAGAAGTTGGTCATCTATGCAGTCAAAACAACTCAAAATAAAGCAGCAGCCCGAACAACGCCTCGACCAGATCAAAAGATTTCGAAAAAAAACTGACAAAAAGGGGACAGCTGGCGATTCTTCGATCAACTCAGTCAAGGGCGTCCAACTCTCCGGTCAACTTGGTCAAAGTGAGAAGCTGGCGAACATTACAAAAGAGGACTCACAACAAGATGCAGGGCCAGAGCTAGAGCCAAGTAGTGAGTGTTCAGTATCGGCCTGTCAAAGTTCAGTACCCAAAAGGATACAGTTCCAGTAACCAGAATGAGACAAAGTTCAAGGGTAGAGGAAAAGCAGATTTTTTTTTCTCACGATTCATTGGGCTAGGCCAAATCAGTTAAAAGGTTTACAAAAAGTTTCTCATCATGACATTTTAGTTCCAAGACAAAACAACGTTAATAAACCTAGTACTATAAAGACAATCATTAAACTGAGTGTTCATTGGGCTGCAGTGACGGCATGAGATCTTCCATCTCCTTTAATGCTGAGTGGCTCCTTTAATGTTGAGTGGAGAAGCATCCTTGCTATTGGTTTGTTGACAAGTCAACCTGCCTTTTTCCTTCTTCAAATAGCGTCCATTGTATTGCTGACCAGTTAGCCTCTTCAAAACCAATTTCAAGCACCTTGCAACAGTGAGAAGCAATTATGCTCTCGGAATGACCATGGTGTTTTTAATTATATCTAATTATAGCAACTCGTGGAACTACACTTGAGATTCTCTCTTGGTACAACATCTATTTATAGATAGATTCTCAGTCATAAGGGTGTACCGTTGCTTTCCATGAATTGATCATATGAAGGTGCTTACCATTTTAGTTTGTGTGAAAATTGCCCGAATATGGCACGTTCAATATCCTTTCCTGTATGGAAAAATCTATGCCAAACGGATAGGCTTATCTATTCCCAATACTCCCTCGCCTCCCATTCAAAATTAACCCATCCCATCAGATTGGTGAGAACCTAATGTCAGTTGTTCTAGTTTTGGTATCTGTTTTTGATAAAGCAGTGATAAATGTGAGTTTTTTTATTATTTTTTTCATTTTTTTATGCACTATATTTATAGAACATTAATTATTTTTAAACTTTTTAAATCATAATAATATATACGTTTATCACAACAACTTGCGATTCATCCTTTTTCAAAAAAACAATAATAATAATAAAACTTGTGAATTATCTATTAATAAAAAAAAGTTATGCCACAAAAGAATTTAATAATATAGATAAACTAAAAGACGATTCAAAGAGGAACACTAGTAAAAAAAAAAAGCACAATGCAGTACAAAAATCACTTCAAAATTAAACAACACAACATTCCACTATCAACAGCTCACCAATCAGACCAAATTTATACATAGGAATGAGGGTGGGGTGGGAGTGAGGCAGGCGGGGAATGGGATCCCGTCCCCATCCCCGCTCTTCACGGGCGAGGGATTCCCGTTAAAATTTCCCATGGGGAAAAAAATCCTCCCACTCACTCTCATGGGGATCCAGCCTCACGGGAATCCCCCTGCCCCACCCAAAACATTAATATAAAAATTTTTCAATAAATAACTATAATATTTCAATGCGATTTATATTACAGCATCTAAAGATGCTATATATAATTGAAAATAAAAAATATAATGTATGATGAAATAAAATAAAAATTCTCAACCAAAGTTTTTTTTTTTACAACATACGTACGCACATCATATATAAAATAAAAATTCACACAAAATATTTCTCCTAACAAGTCATAATATAATGTTTAATGAAACAACAATATTAAGGTACAAATAACATAAAGTTTAAAACTAAATTAAAAAATATATAATGATGGATTATTATACATGAGATTTGGCATCAAATGGTTGGTTGGTCGTTTGGTGTTTTGTAGTGAAAAATTTTATAGTGAACAAAATTTTGTAATAATCACATTTCGTGCAAAGTAAAATTACAATATTTGTTATATTTTATGAAAACTGACACTGAAATATATATAAAGTTAATTTAACAGTTTGATATGAACACACATTCTCTATAAAATTATCTTCATTCTCACATCTGTAATTTCATCATGTGAGATAGTTTCAGAGAATATAACTTTAGAATCCAATGATTAATAAAAAAAAATTGAAGATCTAATAATATGTCAGTACTCTCTTATATGTAGCAACACATGGATATTTGAATAAAAAAAATCTAGACAATTACCTAATTATCCAATTCATTTAAATTAAATAAATAATTAGTTTTTATGAATATTACAAATTTGAAAATTAGAAGTTTGAATTTTAATTTTGTAGATATATTATATAATAATTTTATTAAAATAATTTAAGATTTTATTAAATAAATATCTTTTAATGAAATATATAAATTTAAATAGTTAATAAGTTGTATGAAATAATTGTGAGTTCCATAATAATAACTAAAAATATTAATAAATAAATATTTATTGATTATATATATATATATATATATATATATATATATATATAATATTATGTTAATGTTGAAATAATCTTTAATAAATATATTAAAAATATATAATATATTCTTTTGGGAATCCCCACGGGGTTCCCTGCGGGGAGCGGGGCGGGGATCCCCGTGGGGCGGGGAGACCATTCCCCACCCCCGCCCCGCCCCGCTAGGCGGGGAGGAATTTTTTTCCCCGCCTCCGCCCTGCGGGATGTTTCGGGAATCCCCGCCCCGCCCGCCCCCATTCCTATTTATACACCCAAATCAAGCACACCCAAGGGACAAAACAACAAACATTATTGTCAGCAATCCCATTCCGATGCTTAAGAAACAAAAAGATTCCCACACTCCCTTACTCATCCAAACACCAGCTCATTCCATGATAACAGAAACTTATCGCCACCAATATATTTGTAAATATTTTAGAACAATCTCCATGTCAGAACATTACCAGGAAAACTAGAAAATTGAACATAGTTTTTTTAGCTCCATAACCTTCCTAATTTATCTGAATACTTCATCCATAGCTACAAAGCTCAGGGGGCGTTCATTTCACTGTAGTGAGGAGAAGGCAGGAAGTGAGGAAAGTACCACTTTCCTGAAGTGGGAGGAAGTGATATCACTTTTAGGACTTCCGTGTTCATTTGTCAGAAAATGAGAATAGAACTGAAGGATTTAAATGTTGGATAAAGTTCTATGAGTTCAAAAAAAGACTTTCGAAGTGAGAAGTAGTTTTTATAGATTGACTCACTTCAAAAAAAAAATTGAAATGGGCTTAGTTCAAAATCCACTTCAGCACAAATGAACACTAGAAGTGGGGGAAGTCAAACCACTTCCCCTCACATTCCCCACACTTTCTCTGAAATGAACGCCCCCTCATTATTTGTACATAAATAAAAGTTCAAACAATTAAATGGAGGAACAAGTATTAACCTAAAAAAATCACTCAATTAAGAAAGGAGATCAAGGGAAAAAAAGGAAAGAGATAAAAATAAAGGAAGTAGGTGAGCGTAAGTCACTTTTGTTTATTTTAATCAAAGGGAGAAATTCAATAAAACATGTGGTATAAATCAAAGATACAATGGTTTTGTGGGCCCCACTATACTTTTTAAAATTCTAATGTTAGATTCCTCGGTTACATTTTTTTATTTTATACTTTATGTTTCAATTAGTTTTTTTTCAAACTCTACCCACCTCTTCGCCTCCTTCTGTCTTAGTTTTGTCGTTTAAGGAAAATTAAATCTAGTGTCTCTCCTTGATTACGTGGGGTGCCGGGATGAAGAAGAGGGAAGGATCTCATCGTAAGGGTTTATTTCACTATTATTATTCAAATAAGGTTCTGATTTATTTTATTTTTGTTCTTTCTTATTGTGACATTATTCTAGTTAGGCTTTGGGTTAGGTGAGAATGTTGAATTGTTTTATTTGAGAGTAAGATTTAGAAATTTCATATTAGCATAACACAGACCCCTCTTTAATTTTGGGAGAGTTAGAGACAAAATTTGGAAGAGATCAAAATAGAAAAATTGTAGATTGAGATGTTATTTAGCTTACTGCCAAATTTCAGAATTTATGCACAAGTACCTATAAATTATAAGCTCTAAACGCAGGTGATGCGGTCAAGATTTCTGTGCAGCCTTGATCCGTTTTTAATTTATATCATGATCGTAAGTTCTTATTTAGATTTAGATTTATATAAAAAAGTTGTAGAAGATGACTTTATATTTGTCTCTGCTAAAGTTTAGAATTTTTACCCCTGTAATTTGTGAGATATGATCAGATTTATGTAGATGTGCTCAATGGCATTTCAGCAAGAAGCATGAAGATTAATCAGAGAATTTGAGTATCTTAGAAGTTGAATCAAAACTCATGTTTATTATGAAAGTTGTACATATTGATGTTAACTAAAAATTTGAAAAATTTCAGATTTTAGACGCTTGTATTTTATGGGATATAATTTTATTAATAAACTATCTCGGATGGGATGTCTGTGCAGAATATCAAGATTGATGGGTATTTTTGATGGTCATAAAGATTGAATTGGGTAAGGTGAAAAATAGAAAATTTGTTTATTATTAAGTTATCTGGTTGTCCATAAAATATCTCTAACTTTGTAGTTATTGATTGAGATATATGCATGTTTAAATGGGATATGTCAAAATTGCATGTCTGTATGAACAGCCGGACATTCAAATAAATGTTATGCATTGAGTAATGCTCTAAACCATGTGAATTTTGGATATGTCATAGCTTTGACTGTCTAATATTCTTATAAATTATAATTTGGTGATTTGAGAAAAGATAGACAAACTTATGTATGATTTAATACTCATGGGTCATGATAGAATTTGAATATAACCTTTAGAGTGGTTAAATGCTATTATACCATTGAAAATAACCAATATTTGGTAGAGTAAAGTGATAGCTTGATCTTTTGCATTTGTATCCTTTTTTCAATTTTCTTACTTGTGTTAAATAGGTTTTTGATATCCTTGGAAATTATTCTCAAATATAGTGCATTCTGAGGAAATTTGTTTGATTTGGATTTGGAGTTTTTGGGCATTAATCAGGTAAGTACACAAATATAAATTATATTATATATATAACCTGAAAAATTTTGGATTTCTAGACTTCTGAAAGTTCTAAAAGAAAAGAAGTTATGCAATTATTACAATGGGTAAATTACCTAAATATTCCCTAAACTACAGGGTTGTTCCTATTTGGTCACTGAAGTTCAAAAAATTTCAATTGCGTCCCTAAACTAAATATTTTCTTCCAATCAATTCCTTCTAGCGAACGGCTTTACCGTCAAGCTAATGTGGCTCGCCACGTTCTTGGTAACTTTCCGCATCAGCTTGCCTAGTTAACCGATGAGGTTAGTAATTCTAAAAATATTTTGATAAGTATAAAATCGTTCTAATAATAGCATCTTAAACATAGATTATCCTATCATAGCTTAAAATAATTTTTTGTTTGATGAAGAGAGTCTTAAATGTTGCATTAATCCATCTGGAATGCTATGCCACTCATGCACTCGAGAACTATCTATCATTCAATGCCATCCACAAAGCAATTACCATATCCCCAGTAATATTGAGAACACATAGGAAAATATAGACAACTAGATATCTATCTTAGAAATTTCTTTCCCTAATAGAAACTGTCGTTGAATTTAACTGCGGGACTCTCATTAAAATAACCAGATTTCTATTCCATCACCCAAAGACCCAATAGGAAAAAAAGGCAGGTAATGCTCACCTCCAAACTTGATTTCATAAGACAAAAATCAATACCGAAATCACCGTGTTCTTCATGTTTTCCAAACAACTTGATAGAAATCAATACCAAAATTAGACACCAAGGTTATTCTAGGGCAGGGAAAAAGAAGAGGATAGGCTTCGGGAAAATATATGAATTATGGCTCGGGTGACCGAGGGTAAATATATGAATTCTGTTATCTTGTTTTGGCAATTGTTGTTTGGGGGAGGACCTATATGCTCAGTTTTTGACATACGTGTTTATTTGA
>NC_052488.1:23405491-23484510 GCF_009730915.1 Dioscorea cayenensis subsp. rotundata
ATAATGATTAAAAGTGAAATAATAATATCGATAAATAAAATAATAATTTCATTTAAATAATAATTAATTAGGTTATTTGAATAATAAATAATAATTAATGTGAGATAACAGTAACTACTAATTAAATATAAGGGAAAATTACTGTTCACCCCTCGTAATTTTCAAAACTTCCCAAAAACCCCATCCTACTTTTTACACCCGGACAACCCTTCCGTTAGTGTTTAACTTCCCTTTTACCCCCTAGTTCACTTCAAATGGGTCCATGTTGTGAAATCCCATTTTTGGCCTTGAAAATGGTGGGAAAGGAAAGTGCCAAATAACATCATGTTCAACCTTTTTGAAGGGCTTTACGCTTGGTTTCGATAGAGCAATGCCAAGGGAGTTGCATTACATTTTGTTGTTCTCCTCATTATCATACCGAAATATATAAATCGGTTTCTCAAACGAGAAAATGAAATTGATTTCCATCGGATTGGTCAAGTGCACTTCGATCTTCAAATGAGTGTAGTCGATTTTATTGTCGAGCCGCGGCATGTGCCATTAGTCAGTCTTCTCGTTTATGGTTGTAAAGTTGTATTCTGACGAGAAGAACTATTGTTTAAATAATGTTTAACTATTTGCTATTATCCGTTTAAATATATTACTAATATGTTTAATAATTGTCATATCCAGTTTAATACTTGCCATCTCCGTTTAACATTATCTTTACATGTATAACTATTAATATTAGCGTGTAAATTATCAAAGTCTCTGCGTAAAAGCGGAGATCTTTTTCGTTTGATCGAATTGTTGGCGGTGGCGCGGGGGGTGGCGAGGATATGGTATCCGTGCATAAGAATTAATGGCGTCGTTAATTCTTATGCAGTGCTATAAATATCCGAACACCGTTCGTTCTCATCGATCGATAGTCGGCACTTTATGCGTTTAACTTTTTTTCTCGAATATGAAGAGTCGACTAGCTTGTGGAATTCACACCATAAATAACCGGGAAGAACCCTCCCCATGGACATGACCACTCCTCGTCGTCCTCATCATCCTCACTCCTCCCTCCTCCTCCTCTTCCCATGGACAGACCACTCTGCTCTCGAGAAAGGATGTTTTCGTGAACCTTCTTCCTTATCTTGAGAATCGTTTTAGCGCATGATCAGCAGACAAGTTAAACTATCTTTTTCTGCCCTGAGTCGAAATGCTCTCATAATTGCACGAATGCGAGAGGATTCTTGTTGGTGGATGGCGAGGCAAGCGATTGAGCGAGCATTTCGACTTGGGTAAGAAAAAAAGTTTTCACGTATTCGTGATTGCGGAGGATTCTAGAGGAGGAGATCGGGAAACATCCTTTAAAGACGAGGGTTGATATTTATCGATTGAGACTTTTCGTTATCGTTTAAGAACATTACGTCGGGTGTACAACTATTACGTTACATGTTTAACTATCAGGGGATCTTCGCTTAAGTCCGACCGTGGTACGTTGATTAATAGTCGTTTTCATGAATGTGTTTGTTTAACCTTTTTAATGTTATGCGTTATGCGAGTTCAGAGTTGATCGCATGTTGTCAGACCGTTGTGAGCATTCGAGATGTACGAGACACTTGGTTTTCGATTATCGACGGGTCGAGTCGTGAGTGATCAAAGTCAGGAGGGACGTTGTAAATGTTGTAAATGTTGTAAATCTTTTTATAAATAAAAGCGAAACAAGCTTATTTGAATGTGAACTTTTGAAATTTAAAAGCGAGACCTAGTAAAAAAACAATGTGGGAAACAAAAAGAGCGTCATTGTAAACAATAGAAAATATGTAAATATGTTTTAAGCGAGTGACAACGGTGTTTAAGAAAAAAAGTTACTCTTTAAAAGCAATGACAGCGGTGTAAACGATAGAAAAAAGTTAAACAATACTCTAGTTACTCTTTAAACAGTGATAATGGTGTTTAAGAAAATACGTAAAGATGTTTTAAAGCGGTGACCGGGGAGGTACCCATCTTCAGCGATGTCGTTGAAAGCATTCAATTTAAACAATAACATATATTTTTAAACAATTAAATAACTTTATTTAAGCGGTTTTCACGTATTATTTACATGATATAGACTTTATTTAAAAGCTGGTAATCGTTATGTTAAACACTATATCTATCCGTTTTAAACATAAAAATCTTTGCATGCGTTTAAGCGAGTTACTCATGTCGAGCGATGACAATATGTCTTCATCACGACAGTGACATATATTTTTACCTTTTTGCCCTTGGGATGGAGGGAAAAATACCGCCCAATCACATCACGTCTAGTCTAACCTCTATGCACTTTTTGTCTCTTCATCATAGTGATATATATATATGCACTTTTTGTTTTGCCTATCGAGCTTGCTTTGTTGTTTACATCTTCTTCTTCTTCTTCTTGACTTATTTTTGTTCTTCATTTCATTTGGTTTTATACGATTTGGTTTTCGGCGATATATTATGGAGAGTTTTTGTGGTATTGCTAGATTCAATGGGGAGGGAAGAGTGCTAATGTTCACGGCTCGAGACTTCTTGGGAGTTGGTGTTAGTCGAGATTTGTGAGCGATGGGGTCTCGAAGTTTCTATTATCGGGGTTAAGTTCATCAGCACGGATGGATATAAAAGCGGTTTGCCCGATAGAAAGCGATGTTGACTTCAGTGGATGTATCGCGTCACTCCATCTTCAAATGTCTTTGTAGTTGATCTTGTCGTCGAGGAGCGAGAAAATGTGCCATTGCGAATCCTAATGAAAAGCGAGTTTTACTCGTTGTAAGTTCCTTCTCTTTTAATTGTTCCGGTTATGCAGGGGTTATTAGTGTTTAAATATGTCCGTCACTAGTTAAAATATTGTACTAGTCGTTTACGTTATTAGTTAACGCTGTAAGTATTTAATTTAACATTTAAATATTGTCATTATCACTTAAACATTTATATTCTCCAGCTTAACATATTGATCTTTTCATTTGGTGAAGTGTTGGCGAGAATTCGATTCTGCGAGTGCTCCAGTTCGTTCCAGCTAGTGACCACGGCGCGTGGGATGTCTTCCTTCCCTCGTCGAATCATTACGAAAGTGCTTTCGTTGGATATTGAGCTGACGTTTTGACGGTGTCGAACATTTTCGAGGATGTACTCGAAATCATGCAATCAAAAGGAATTTTGACTTCAAATTCATAAAGAGCGAAAAACATCGCGTGGTATAGTGGGAATGCTAGCTGCGAAGTGGTTGTCATTAAGCGTCTTCATGCATCAAAAGAGTATAACAAAAATACTTTCGAGAATCAAGACAATCAACCCTGTCACACACATTTGACGGTGGTGGCGTAGGTTCGGCGTCGCATCCGAAAGCGTCAAAAATGGGTTAAGCGCTTGCAGTGATTGAAGCTCAGGGCCGGGTCCCTTATGCGAGGCCGTCGAGCGTTCGGGAAGGACATGTTGCGGGAACATGGTGTCCACACCTACCATACAAGCGAGCTTGGTTGGGAAAAGAGCATGCCGGGTGGTCCTCGGCGGTGACATCTCCACTCTGATGTTGCTTTTGGTATGTGGATAAGGTAGTGAGACAAAATCCGGCGACGTTGCGATCGTGGGAAAATAGAGCGGTGATCGTTTTAAACATGCATTCTTTTCTTTTCGGTAGCGTGTATTGTGGGATTCAAGAGGGCTTGCGAGGGCGGCTACTTTGTTTCTCGATGGTACCCACCTCCTTGAAAAATATCAGGGAGTGCACTCTCTGGGTGCCACAGGGGAAAGATGGAAAGCAATGGTTTTTCCACGTCGCCTTGGTATAGTCGATAATGAGACCCGATGCCAATTGGACTTGGTTCAGTATCTAAGTTAGGCGATGCCTTATACGAGGATGGAATTATCATGAGATAATTACCTTCGTTTGAGACGAGTCCAAGGGCCTAGTGAGCGCAGATTACGAGTCTTCCTTCTTAGCCACATGCGTCGTCTTGACATTTGGAGGCCAATTTTATGAAAGCCCGATGTCGGACTTGGGAAGGAATTGAGGGAGGAGTCTTTGAGTACATATGCTTCCGCATTGCGTGAGGCATCCACGGCTAAAGATTTCGATGATACCGTGAATGAGCTGCGAGCCGCATCACCCGAAGCTCATCATCTGGTTGATTAATAAATCGGATATGGCACATTGGTCGAATTATCGTCGGAGGAGATCGTTGGGGTGAGATGTATTGAAGCGTCGCGAGTCGTTCAATACTTGGATCAAGGAAGCTCAGTCATTTCTGGTGACGAAATAGTCGACTCTATAAGGTCTGCGAATGTTGGTTTACACTTAACATTTAGTGTTACCCTTTAAACATTCCATATTTGTTTAATTAAACTTTTCGACTTTAAATATTAATCCTTTCGTTTAAATATTCTGATAATGTTTAACCATGTTTCTCAATTATTTAACCATCACTTTATCTTTGTTTAACCTTATTTGCGAGTTGAGTTGATGCGCATGTTATGTACGGGCGTGAACAAGCGAACAAATGGGAGACCTATTTATGCCCGGACATACGTTCGAAGGTAGAGATCGTTGTTGAGTGACGGCGAAAATCTTCAGTGTTGAGTCGTTGTGTCGATGATCGTTCGAGTGATCGACCCGGTCACGACAACTACGTGGATCTACGCCATCGAACTTGTTCATGTCGAAGGTGGCAGAGTTTATGGTATCCCTTGCAAAGCACGCTTGCTGCGCTGAATAATGCTGACGAGACGCTAGCGTCATTCGATTTATTAGCGGGTATTTCAGCGTCGGCAATTACTGATGGCGTACAAAGGAAGCTATATTACCCATACCCGGCGATGAGCGAGCCTGGACGGAAATCGTGAGCTTCGTTTGCGACCTTTGTGACGGAAAGCGACTAGGGCGGCCTAGAGCGAAAGAGGATCGAGTCGTGGCGTTTGATGTCCACGAGTTACATTGCGGTACGGCTGCCATGGATCCGGTCACGATCGTAGATCTTACTGATGAAACCGTCGCCCGACTAGGTATTGTAAATAAGCCCGAGCGATGGCGGGAAACATTATTGTGATGATGAAGCGACTTTCTATATTTAAACTCTTACTCTTTCTGACAATTGAATGTATTTAAAGCGAGACATTGTTATTTTAAGCGGATACTGCTTGTAATTTGAAACATTTCAGCTGATGTTTTAAAAGCGATATATAGTATATTTAAACAATGAAAGTGAAATGTACACAATTAGAACGTAAATTAAACAATGAAATGAAAGCGAATGGAATTTAACACGCTTTACAATTCAAAAACAAACAAAATTTACATTAAGATATACAAGTCATGCTCTTCGAACCACGAAAACAATGAATTGAATTTGTCGAGTTTACATTCGAAAACAAAATTGACATTCGGATATCCGAGGACATGTTCTTCAAAAACAAAATTTAACTACGCTTGATGACCCCTTAAGTATCGCGGGTAACATACCTTAATCCGAGGGTAAGGACGTCTGCTTTTGCGGTGAGCCGTAACTTCTACCCTCAAAGTAATTTGCTCGATAAACCGCGCCAGCGTAGGCAGTAGCAATCGGCCGCTTCCTTGTTTTTGGCGTGGGGTTTCTATATGCGTCGCGCAGTGGGTACTTTGCCGTCGCCGACTCAAGTCCGAACTCCATGTCGGCTAGCAAATGTCGAGATAGATTCCGCTGTCGAGATATGCAAGTCGAGATTAGAATACCGATTTAAATACCAAGAGATATTAATCGGACATAATTAAAGAACTTACCATGTCCAACACGTCCTTATCGTACCCGGGACATGAAGAATAATGCTCATATTCTTGTTTATCATTGATCGGGACGACGACATGGAAGTGGCCATTCATGATTATCGGGAGGATGACAATTTGAACTTTATGCGGTTTGCATGCTGACATCCCCGATCATAGCCATAATTGTGTCAGTAATGAGTCGTCGTGCTTTGACATAAGCAGTATAAGCGGTCACGGTGATGGAGCGCGCTTCTTGTAAGGATATGGCTCTTTGCTCAGCGACTTTTGTATTATGCATACGAAAGCGTAAATCACATCATCAGTGACCATCTACTTCCCCTCAAGCAGTGTGTATAATTTGTCGCGTGTAGTGTCGGCAGTCATTCTTCCACTGACGGTCTTTGAGGTTAAGCGATATGAGATATAATAAGACCATATTGTAAATATTTAAATGATATTATCAATTGTTACATGATATTATATATAATTAAGCGTTAAGTAGACAAATTAAATGATAACATAAAGGTATTAAACACTATTAGGTAATAGTTAAACACTATAATAAAAACACAGTAAACAATATCATAAAAAAACTTTACACTTACCCGATCCATAGGCGGGTTGAGGAAGATCCTCATCAACTCCTGCTTCGTAGTTTATTCAAAACGACTCGAGGCCAACCCATTTCTTCTTCTTGAATAAAAAGCTTTCAGAGCAAAGTCTGGTCGATTTTTGATTGGCCTTGATCATCTCTCTCGTTGCTTTCGGTCGGGGTGTTCGTGACATCTTCCTTCGATCGCGAGGGGACGATGGCGGCAAGCATCAGCTGTGAACACATCCTTACATGGTTGTTCTTGTTGTGGGATTGTGTGCGGCCCCGATGCTGAGGGACGGCAGCGGCAGCATCAACCACAGACACATCCTTACATGGTTCTTGTTGTGGTGGTATTGTGTCCTGCTTGGCTGCGGTACTGTCGGCCACGGCCATGGCAACGGCAACGGATTCGACGATCTTCTCAATCAGTGGCCATGACAACGAGCATCATTTGGAGACACACCCTAACTTGTTCTTGATCTTCGAGGGATTGTGTCCATCTTTGATCTCGCAATCTGGCGAGCCCGGTTCCACGGGTCGAGGATTTCATCGAGAGAGAGTCAGCGACTTTCTCAGCGATGACGATAGCCGCATCATCTCGATGTCCTTCTCGACATGACATCGATCGCCGATGGTGTTGCTTGTTTATTCGTCGTCGGCGCGGTGGAGACGGAGGCGATATTGTTCTCCTCTTTTTCGCAAGTCTCTTCGAATGTGGCGCCTTGGATTGACCTTCCCGATGATGTCGTCATCGTCGAATTCCGACGCCTCGTTACGTCCGGGTGCTCGAGTTCTTTCGAGGGATGGCGCGGTACGGTTGTGAAACGTCCTTCGGTAGCCTCGACACGGCGACAAGCTGAAACTTCGGTCATCAATATCCGGCATGCTCGCATAAGAGTTGCGGTGACATCTTAGCCTAATGTCACCGGGTGAGGTGCCGCGAGTCGGAGGGCTGCCATGGTTGGGAGTACTGCCGATCGGGGGTGTCATTGTCGTGGTAGGGGGTTGTTCTGATCTGCAGGGGGTAGGGGAGGGCTTCTCCAGAGTCGAGGAATGCGTGCGCGTGGTGGGAGTTTGGAAGTAGGGAGAGCAGGCGTCCGGTAGCGCGCGCGATGAGCTGCCTCTCATCACTGCCTCGAGCAAGTGGTTCAGGGAGCGATGGCATCCATTAGGTCGGGTTGGCCCCAACAAATATTTTCTTCTTGACATTCGAGAAACCATTTCGGAAACTAACATATGTAAACCGAAACAATTTCAGTGAAATCATTCATTTTTAAACTATAAAAAAACTATATTTAAACATAGTGTTTTATATATTTAAAGCGTTATAGAATATAATTAAACGGAGAACAAAAATATTTAAACCGAGTATGAATAAGTTTTAAGCGGTAAATACTAAAGTTAAACGCTAAATAAAAATGTTTAAACATTAAATACTTATGTTAAACATTGTCCATGATTTAATACCTCTTTTCCATCGAGCGATGACAAGCTCGTTTCTACCGTCAGCTTGCTTCGGTAAGTACTTTCACCGTAGTACACGACATCCTTGGGATCTTGCTGAAACGGACTTTTTCCCCGTTCGAGTCACTCGTAAAAACCAGGGCGTTAAGCGCGACCAAGCAACCCTTAATATACCCAGTGTTGGTCTTCTTCCCAGCGCATCTATCTTGCACTCGGGCGGCCGCTTGTGGAATATCCTCCATAAGCCACTTAGTGCGTCGCCTACGCCACGTATCGCCCCATGGGTCGGTAGATCATCGACGTAATCAACGATCCGATTCGAACCCAAGAGCATGATGTATTTGGGAAGAGGGACTGTCCCCATGAGGTACGCATCGGGAGTTTGACAAAATTATCTTCTTCTCCCTCATCGAGACAAGTTGCACCGAGTGCTCTTGATGGAGTCTCCGTGTCTCTCGTAGGTCTTTGATAGATACCGCCCTTTCGACGATGACCGGTTTTTCTTCTTACGAAAGACCGCTGCGTCACCATCGTAGCGCGAGACCAAGACGAGGCCACATCTTGAGGTCTCGAAACTCGAGAGCTTTCCCGATCCTCGAATTTATTGAGTGCGACCATCGTACCTTTGCAAAGAGAATCAAGAAGGGCCCTCTCTTGGTATATAGCTTCCATCTCGATGAGCAGCGCAAAGCGGTGTCCTTCGAATAATCTCGATGTACTAGGGAGTCGTGTTATCTTTCAATTCGACTAAAGGTCTCACTGGCAGGTGTCAAATAGCATCGCCCATTAACTAGGGTTGACCGCCATAATCACAAGCTCGTGACAATAACAACACATTCAACATGCGATATTGACAAAAGTTTAAGCGGAAATATAAGGTTTTTAAAGCGGTAAACTCTCGGTTATTAAAGCAGAGATATAACATGTTAAACAGAGACCAATTTTTTAAACAGAGACGAGGATACTTAAACAGAGACAACAAATTTTAAATTGTAACATCTCATTTCTTAAACGTCAACCTCCTTTGTAAAACTGCAACTATATCAAACGAAAGGGGAAATGTATATTATAAATATTACACAAATCATAACAATCGAAAAAACTATTTCGATAGTGTATACATCTGAAAATGCAAAAACAAAACAAAAACCCCAGCCCGAGAAATCTCCCTGCGGACTAACAAAAACCCCAGTAGAAATCCCCTTGAGACTTCAATATCTTCCAACAAAAAGCAGGAGCACAAAAACAAAACCGAAAAAAATCTTTCTTTATAGTGAGCAGCTTAACATAAAACCATACTCAATACCTTAGATTGCAAATTGATGAAATGCCAACTAGTTGCGCGGGGGACTTCTCCTTCGAGATACTCGGGTGGAAAGGGAAAAAGGCGATGAAATGCCAATTACGGAGGCTTCGCGGTAGAGACAACTTCGAGACGACTTGAAAATGGAAAAGGCGAAGGCGTGAGTTGAGAAAAAAAGCAAAGTAAGCGGCTCCAATAAATTCGTCTCTCGGGATTACCCTACGGAAAATCGCCCACTTCCTCTCAAATCGCCGAGATGGCTGCAACCACGACTCCCCATGCAAGGGCATTTTCGTCCAAAAATTTGAAACTCACTCTGTTCACATCCGTTCTACGGGGTTTGGGGGTTTGAAAAACATAGAGTTTAAAAAGGAGGGGATTTTGGGGATTGCAAAACTAGCAGGGTGTTTTTGGCAATTTTACAAACTTAAAGGGTTTTTGGCAATTTCCACTAAATATAATAATCTATTTTAAATAATAATTAAATGAATAAATTTAACAATAAATAATAATTTATGTATAAAAATAATAACTAATAATTAAAAATAATAACCTAGTTTAAATAATAATTAAATAGATAATTTTAATAATAAAGAATAATTAAAGTGAAATATTTAGTTAAATGAAAATAACAATAGTCAAAATATTTTAAAATTAAAAATTTATTATTATTTATTATAAAAGATAATTATTATCTAACATAATATTTTTTTTCTTATAAACTTGTATTAAGGGTATAAAGTCTTTTTACCACAAATTTTCTCTTTTACTTTTCTCATTCCCAATGAATTACTCTCTCATACCCTCCAACCAAACACAGTTTTTCTTCCATTCATAATCCATTCCCCTATTCTCATTCCTATCTCAATGCTGATCAATTCCATTCCTTGCAAACAAACGGCACTTTAATAACGTTTTTGATTTGGCTTGACAAAAAAAAAAAATGAGCTTTGTAGCTAGCTCTCAGTAATTTAAAGCTAATCTCCATTATTAAATTCTTTTATAGCATAACTTTTTTATTAACAGATAATTCACAAGTTTTTTATAAAAGGATAATTCACAAGTTGTTGTGATAAGCGTATATAAATTATTATGATTTAAAGTTAAAAAAAATTAATGTTATATAAATATAGTGCATAAAAATGAAAAAGAAACCCGCATTAAAAAAAATAATAATAAATCACTACTTTATGTAAAAGAAAAAAAAAACATATACTAAAACCAGAACAATTGATAGTTAAAAGCAATGGTGGGATGGGTTAATTTTTGAATGTGAGGCGAGGGAGGATCGGGGAGTAGATAATTAAGCCTATCCCACATGCCATGGATTTTTCGAGACGAGAAAGGATATTGTCGGGTGCCATATTCGGGCAATCTTCACACAAATTAAAAATGGTAGGTACCCTCATATGATCAATTCATGGAAAGCAATGGTACACCCTTATGACTGAGAAACTATCTATAAATAGATGTTGTACCAAGAGAGAATCTCAAGTATAGTTCCTCGAGTTGCTATAATTAGATATAATTAAAAACACCATGGCCATTCCGAGTGCATTTGCTTCTCACTCCCTTGCTCTGGCTCTGGCCCTGCTCCTTGTTGTGACTCCTCTTTGCACAGCTAAAATCATACTTTACTCTGGCGAAACCTTGAAGACCAAGAAATCTCTTGTCTGGAAAAGCTACACTTTCATTATGCAGGAGGATTGCAACGCGGTCCTGTATGACCATGGCAAACCAATATGGGTTTCCCAAACTTATAGTAGGGGGACCAGGTGTTAGTTTGAGTTCTATTCTGAATTCAACTTCGTGATGATATTGATTCAAATTAATATTCAGACTAAATAAAGTGGTCCATAACTTATCTGGTGGAATCCTAATTTAACTCTAATTGGCACTTTGAGTTGTGATCTAACTCAAACCTTTGAGTTGAGTTAATCCTTTGATGGAAAGGATTATATATAGACAACACTAGGGGTCCCCAATCCATCGTTCTTGGAAAATATCTAGCTCCATCAGTGGGAGAGGACGAGATAGATTGGAAGAGTCTCTGGTTAGTTCAAGCGTGGACTCAAGGCTCGTCGTCTTCAACAAATTGCTATGGGTGGAGGTAAGTGATCATGCTTCCGTATATAATATACGACATAGATGTCGTAATTAAGTTTGATAAAACCCAACAGTTGGTATCAGAGCCAGGTTGTAGACCTCTGCCTAACATGATAAATTCAAAGCATGTATATGTTTTTAGAAATAACATGCATGAATTAGGGTTTATATGAATTTAAATCCCATGATTTGTGTGATAATTTAAGGTTTGAAATAATTGGGTATTAGGCCCAAAATTGCGTATAATATAAATAAGGTAGCACTCAAAGGGCCTTTTTCGGCGTGAGCTGGGTCGGCCCATGCTTGCTGGTCGGCTGCAGCTCGGCCTCGGGCGCGACGGGCCGACCCACGCGTCTTGGCATGTACATGCTCAAGCGCAAAACCAGCGCTGCAGGAGGCCTGGCCGCAGCTCGGGCTACGTCTGCGCTGACCCCGGAGGGCTCGCGCCGTGAGCCACTGGCAGCGTCTGTGCTGGGCCGGTCGCAGCAACTGGCCCTGGCGCTGGCGGCAGCACTTGTGACTGCTACACTAAAGCTAGCGCTGGCTAGTCGTCTGAGGGCAGTGTCCGGCCTACGTGACGGCTACCCATAGGGGAAAAGTTAGGGTTTTTACTTTTATTTTTGTTTTTCCCCTAACATTAGATTTAATTATTTTATTTCATTGATTCATTAATTTGAATGATAATTTGAATAAAATAGATTAATGAGTGTTTTTGCAAAAATCGCCTTTACTTTAATGTATTTTTGCATGTAGAACCCTGTTTAGTTATTTATTTAAATTTCATGTTTTGTTTGTATGAATAATTCATACCATTAATTATAATTTGTATAATTAATTATTAAACATTGAATTTGTTCATGTATATGGTTGATATGTCATGTGATCGAATGAATTTTGTTAAATTATGGAATAGCCACAATGTTCATGATTTTACTTTTAAAAATTGTAAATTACACATTATGAGTGTGATGGATCACATCTAGGTTAATTGACATAAATTGTAATTAATTATGATTGATATAATAATTTTGCCCCACATGGATTTTATTATATTTATTATAATTAATTAGGATAAAATAATGAATAATTTTTATTACTTAAGTCGCCCACAGGTATTAAGTAATTTAATTATTTATTAGTTTTATCAGGTGACAAGTTGTGATTAATCATGTTTAATGTAATGATTTTGCCCCACAGGGATTTTATTATATTTATGTAATTAATCAGGATGAAATAATGGTTAATTTTTATTTCTTAAGTCGCCCACAGGTATTAAGGAATTTTAATTATCCATTAGTTTTATCAATGGTTATGAATCTATTTTGTTTTTATATTCTTGCCCACATGCAGATTGTGATAACAAATTGGTTCATTTTTTTTTCCTTTTCGGTATGGCTTGCATTGGTAAGCATACCAACTTGTTTTATTGCTTTGAATATTATGATTGATATGTATGTTATTTATTTATTGTAGCTATGCAATCAGATACTTTTGATGGAAAGTGTCATATTCCCATGTTAAGGGGTGATAATTATAAAGATTGGAAGGAGTTGATTCTCCTCCAGTTGGGATGCACGGATTTTAACTATGCTATAAGGAAGGATGAACCATCAGGGCCGACAGACAATAGCACTCATGGTGCAATTGCCTTGTATGAACGGTGGGAGCGATCTAATCGCTTAAGCATGATGTACATTAAGACACGTATATCTGCTAGTATCCGTGGTTCAATCCCAGATTGTGCAAATGTAAGAGATTTGCTGAAGGCAATTGATGATCAATTTGAATCTTCAGATAAGGCTCTTGCTAGCACTCTCATGACCAAATTATTATCCATGAAGCTCACAAGTGTTAAAGGTGTGCGAGAGCATATCATGAGGATAAGAGACTTAGCGGCTCAACTTAAGGCTTTAGAGCAAATCGATTTTTCAGACGCTTACCTTGTGCACTTTATCTTGCACTCTCTTCCACATCAGTATAACGCTTTCAAAATCTCGTATAACACACATAAAGATAAATGGTCTATTAATGAGCTTTTGACCATGTGTGTTCAAGAGGATGAAAGGTTGTTATTAGAAAAGAGTGAAAGTGCACATAAGGCTACTCGAGGTAAGAAGAGAGGACAAACCAACCTGAAAAAGGATAAAGACAAATCACTTGTTCAGATCGAGAATGTGTCCAAGTGCTTCTTTTGTAAGAAAAAGGGCACATGAAGAAGGATTGTCCGAAACTCAAGATTCATCTTGAGAAGAAACGTACTGAAATTTCTTTTGTTTGTTATGAATCTAATATGGTTGATGTTTGTCATAACACTTGGTGGATTGATTCTGGTACTACAATCCATATTTCTAATACCTTGCAGGGCTTCTTAAGCCGAAGGACACCGACAAAGAGTGAATAGTTTATTTATTCAGGGAATAAGATTCTTTCACATGTGGAGGCAGTCGGGACATGCAGATTAGTTTTAGATTCAGGCTCTGTTCTAAATTTGGAAAAGACCTTTTATATTTCTAGTTTTTCTAGAAATTTAATTTCAGTTTCACAACTTGTACCATTAGGATATTCCTTTAAGTTTTATGAAACATATTTTCGTTTGTTTTATAATTCTAATCTTGTTGGGAATGGTGCATTGTGTGATGGCCTTTTTCGAATTTATTTACAAAGTAATGTTTCTTATAATATGTTGCATGATCAAGTAAATGTTGGTATTAAACGTAGTGATTTGAATGATAAATCTTCTATGTTATGGCACCGGAGATTAGGACATATCTCCATAAAGAGAATTGAGAAGTTGGTGAATGATAGAATCCTTCACTCTCTTGATTTTACCGACTTTCAAACTTGTGTGGATTGCATAAAGGGCAAGCAAACCAACAAATCTAAGAAAGGTGCTAGGAAGAGTTCATGCTTATTAGAGATTATACATACAGACATTTGTAGTCCAGAGATGGACTCGTATGGTCAGAGATACTTCATCTCTTTCATTGATGATTATTCACGCTTTATGTATCTCTACTTGCTTGATAATAAGAGTGAAGCATTAGATGCTTTCAAGATCTTTAAAGCTGAAGTGGAGAAACAATGCGGTAAGCAAATAAAGATCGTGAGATCAGATAGAGGTGGAGAATATTATGGTAGGTACACAGAGGATGGACAAGCACTAGGTCCATTTGCGAGGTTTCTAGAAGAGCATGGTATTGTGGCCCAATATACTATGCCTGGCTCACCAGATCAAAATGGTGTAGCTGAAAGAAGAAACCGCACTTTAATGGATATGGTTAGGAGTATGCTTAGCAACTCCAAACTTCCTCGATCTATGTGGATTGAGGCTCTTAAAACAGTAGCGTATATATTAAACCGTGTTCCGACCAAGGCAGTTTCTAAAACTCCATTTGAATTATTAAAAGGTTGGAAACCGAGTTTGCAACATATGCGTGTTTGGGGTTGTCCAGCTGAAATAAGAGTGTTTAATCCACATGAGAGAAAGTTGGACCCAAGGACTGTTAGCGGTTATTTCATTGGTTATGCCGAAAAGTCCAAGCGTTATAGGTTTTATTGTCCATCATATAGCACTCGAATTGTGGAATCAATAAATGCCAAGTTTCTTGAGAATGACTTGATTAGTGGGAGTGATCAACTTCTAAACTTTGGTCTTCAAGAAGATCATGAAGAAACTCCGGAAACTAATCAAAGATTGATTGTTTCACATGACAACCATCAAGATTTGGGAGACATTGAAATGACAATCATGGAAGAACCACATCCTGCTGATCCAGTTGATCAAGTTCCACAACATCAATTTGAAGTTATTGAGCAATAACTTCATCAAGAAGATAATGATGTGGCATTAAGAAGGTCGACTAGAATTAAGAAATCGGCAATATCTAGTGTTTATGTTGTGTATTTACAAGAATCTGACTATGATTTTGGAGCCGCTGATGACCCTGAAACGTTTTCACAAGGTATTAGTTGTAGTAATTCTAAGTTGTGGTATGATGCTAATGGTGTTTGGAATCTAGTCAAGTTTCCTGAAGGGGCGAAAGCCATTGGGTGTAAGTGGGTCTACAAGACAAAGAAAGACTCGCTAGGCGACATTGAGCGTTACAAGGCTAGATTGGTTGTTAAAGGATTTACTCAGAAAAAGGGCATCGACTATAATGAGACTTTTTCTCCAGTTTTGAAAAAGGACTCGTTTCGTATTATAATGGCATTAGTTGCTCATTTTGACTTGGAATTACATCAGATGAATGTGAAAACGGCTTTCCTTAATGGAGATCTAGATGAAGAGGTGTTTATGAAACAACCTAAAGGATTCTTCTCTAGTAAAGGTGAAAGCTTGGTTTGCAAGCTTAAGAAATCCATATATGGACTGACACAGGCATCCCGACAGTGGTATTTGAAGTTCCATGATGTTGTCTCATCATTCGGTTTTGTTGAGAACATTAAGGATCAATGCATATACTATAAAGACAGTGGGAGTAAGTTTTGCTTTTTAGTCCTATATGTTGATGATATTTTGCTTGCAACCAATGATAAGGGTATGTTGCATGAGGTGAAACGATTTCTCTCTAAGAATTTTGATATGAAAGATATGGGCGAGGCATCTTATGTCATTGGCATTAAGATATATAGAGACAGATCCCATGGTGTTTTGGGTTTGTCTCAGGAAGCCTATGTTAATAAAATTCTTGAGAGATTCCGGATGGAAAATTGTTTACCTAGTGTTGCACCTATTGTGAGAGGTGACAAGTTTAATTTGGACCAGTGTCCTAAAAATAACTTGGAAAAGGAACATATGGAAAACATCCCGTATGCTTCAGCCATTGGAAGTCTTATGTGTGCTCAGGTCTGTACGAGACCATACATTGCATATGCTATGGGGATATTGGGAAGATATCAAAGTAATCCAGGGATTTACCACTGGAAAGCTGGAAAGAAAGTAATGAGGTACCTTCAGGGTACAAAGGAGTACAAGCTTACATACAGAAGATCAGATAACTTGGAGGTCATTGGATACTCGGATTCAGATTATGCTGGCTGTCTTGACTCTCGGAGATCGACATCCGGTTACATTTTCATGTTGGCCGGTGGTGTTATCTCATGGAGGAGTGCAAAATAGACTTTGGTTGCTACTTCCACTATGGAAGCCGAGTTTGTTTCATGTTTCAAGGCGAGTTCCTATGGTATTTGGTTGAGGAGTTTCATATTAGGGCTTAGAATCATTGATTCTATATCTTAGCCATTAAGGATGTATTGTGATAATTCTGCTGCTGTGTTTTTCTCTAAGAATAATAAGAGTGGTAGTCGAAGTAAACACATCGACATCAAGTATTTGGCACTAAAGGAACGCGTGAATGCCGGTGAAGTAACCATTCAACACATTAGCACAGAGTTGATGATTGCGGATCCTTTGACAAAAGGAATCGTGCCGAAGTTGTTTAGAGATCATGTTGAACATATGGGACTTGGTTCTTCTCTATGAACAATTAGTATCACTTTAGTATTGAACTCTTAAACATTTATTTATTTATTTACTTGTTTTCTCTTTAAGCGTATACATTAAGTTTGAGAATGACAATTATTATGTTTATGCATTATTATTTTGCGTGTGTTGGTCCCGAATAAGCATCTGGCTTATTCATTATGATAAAATGCCATATATAGGTTTTGCATTAAAGAGAGAGATTACATCGTAATGCATGGAACGTAATACTCGGTTATAATGATGACTTACCGCCATGATTCGTGTAATTGATTTCTTAGATGTAGAACATACTGTTTTGTAGATTAATGTGGGAGAATGTTAGTTTGAGTTCTATTCTGAATTCAACTTCGTGATGATATTGATTCAAATTAATATTCAGACTAAATAAAGTGGTCCATAACTTATCTGGTGGAATCCTAATTTAACTCTAATTGGCACTTTGAATTGTGATCTAACTCAAACCTTTGAGTTGAGTTAATCCTTTGATGGAAAGGATTATATATAGATAGCACCAGGGGTCCCCAATCCATCGTTCTTGGAAAATACCTAGCTCCATCAGTGGGAGAGGACGAGATAGATTGGAAGAGTCTCTGGTTAGTTCAAGCGTGGACTCAAGGCTCTCGTCATCTTTAACAAATTGCTATGGCTGGAGGTAAGTGATCATGCTTCCGCATATAATATACGACATAGATGTCGTAATTAAGTTTGATAAAACCTAACACCAGGTGCTACATCACACTGCAGAGTGATGGAAACCTGGTCATTTATGACGATAGTAACACCGCCGTGTGGGCGAGCAACACCAACTTAGCAGAAGCCACCTACGTCCTCATCATACAAAAAGATCGCAATCTTGTGCTCTATGGCGCCGCATGCTGGGCAACCAACACCAACATCGGTGGCTCTGCAGGTGCTATGTTCATCAAAAGTAAGGCCACCATCTTTGGTGCTTTGCCTGCTAATAAAACTACCGAAGAAGCCAAGGCATCTGGTACTATATCCATGGTTATCAACAATTAAGTGATGATGAGGATCAGTACTGATCGAGAGCCTCATGTATTAACGGATAAATAAGCGCATTACGTCGCAGCTTATGCACGTTTGAACGCTTTTAATATATATATATATATATACATGATATTTATGTATCCAGTGAGTTCAATTTCTATTTTCTAATGTCTAATGTTGCAGGTGATGGAGGTATATATATATATACACCTCATGCCGGACATCATGCAGTCCTAATTATGTGTTGCACATATGCTGATGATTCTCGATGTACTGGTTGTTCGTTCTTAATTATAAGGTTTAAAATATATTATATATACGTAGCAACCTGCACATCCATCTGTTGAGTTCTTGCTCGGACTCAATGATGATATTCAGCAAATAATTAACCACCTGATGCATGATAAGATTTTAAAAAAGTAATTTAAAAATTAAAATATAGTCAAGATTCTTTAAAATATTGTCAAGGAATATGAAATTTTGTCAAGGAATAGGAAATTTACGGATGAGATTCCTGGGCGGCTCTCGGGACCTTTAGGGCGGCGTTCGGGAATCTCACGGTGGCGCTCGCCTTCCTCGAGGCGGACCTCGTGGTGGTCCTCGTTACTCGCATGGTGGTGCTCGCGGAGGTACTCGTCAGGGCCACGGTGTACCTCGTAGGGATATCCGCTCGTCCGTCCCATCTCATTCAAACTTAAACACCGAACCCTCGTCCACTCATCCACAACCTCTAGCGAATGAGCCACCGAAGAACAAAAACTCTCCTGTGAAAGATGGTGTTTTCTTTGAAGACATTGCTCGTCTCTCCCCGCCTCCTGAGAACACCACATCCTCATTTAATACCTCGTTGAAGCGCCGTCGCTCTCCGGAGACAGAAGAGATCTACAAGCGTTGCCTTAGGCCCGGGTATAAAGCTGATGATTGCCGCCACCAGCTTACCTACCGTCGTTGTTCTGGAGTCGGGCACTTTGCAGCTCGGTGTCCTCTCAAACATTCCCATTCTGGAGCCCTCGCTGCGAACCCTAGCTCGACGAGGAAGTTACCTCCCTCTAAACCTCTACTTCATATACCCTCTCCTCGCCCTAACTCTGAGATCTCCTCTCTTAGGGTTTCTCTACCCATCTCCGAGGCCATCATCCATTCTAAAGAGATCTTAAAAGACGGGTAACCATCAAAATTCTCTCAGGCAATGCAAGCGTTCAATCGCTCCATGATGCATTGCCAGATCAATTGAACTCCGACCAATGCGAGAACATTACTCCGTTTGGTGATTATTTTATACTCACTCTTTTCACGGTTAGAGCAGCGATTGCCATCGTCAAGAAAAATTAGATTACTCTCTCCACCAAACACGGTCCTTGCATTGTCAGCCTCTCCCATTGGACGCCGGAATTTGGATCTCATGCCGTGGCTGCCGGAAACTACAACTGGATTAGATTATCCAATCTTCCTCTCCATTGCTGGAACTGGGATTCCATTGTGGAGGTACTGAGGCCCCTTGGAGATTTAATATCTGTTCAAAAGAAAGAAGACGGCATTCCGATGATCCGTTCGAAAATGATTCATTGCTGGAACTGGGATTCCATTGCTCGAACATATGAGATCCCTGGTGAGACTTAAATCCCCTACTCGCTTCCCTATTGAGATGATCGTCGACATGGGAGTAAGAAGTTTTAAAGTTCGACTCGAAGATGACGGCATTCCGATCATCCGTTCGAAATTGATTCATGGCTCTGCTTCAGCGAAGAAACCAGTCGCGTCTTCATCCTCTCGGCCGCCGGCTCCTACAGAAAACTTTCAGACCACCGCCGTGAACTCGGACGACTTGTCCCTGTATAAGGAAAGCCGGAGCTCCGGTGACATCCCCACAGCAGCCCCCCAGATTCCTCCGATCTCTCGAGAGAGAAACGAGGAAAGGGACAAGCTGCTCATGCACAGCGGCCACATGAAGAAAGATCACACAATGGCCATCCGTGTGCATCGTGATCAGCTCTCTTCTGATCAACTTGGAGCCTTGCGGGTGTCTGGATCGCCTTGGGATCAATCTTCTTCTGATTTCCTTAATAATTCAAAAGCTACCCAATCTCTAGACACCCAAACTCAATCCTTGGGATCTCATGAAATTTTGGCTCCTCGGGATCTGATCTCATCTGAATCCAAAGCTGATTTCTCAGTGGAGTTGGATTTGCCTCGGGATGGGATTGATGCTAATAATCCTTTAATTGATTCAACCCAATTAGCCCAATCTCATCCAAACCCAATTAAACACATCCTTGATCCGAATTTGTTAACTAATTCTATACTTAAGCAAACCACTTCTTTATCAGATTCTTCAAATAAAATTAAAGGCAAGGAAATTGCTATTCCTATGGAAACCGATTCCCCTAATTCAGAGGTATTACCTATACATCTTAATTCCTTGCCTCCGAATATTCCTATCCCTGATGGATATAAATGGATCTTTGTTCATGGAGGTTGGACACATGTTCCCACCATTAATTCAGAGAAATTCTTCTCTCAAGATCCTACTCCCCCTATCACTCCTTTGGATCATTCTGATGATGAGCTGCTCGACTGGGGGGACGATGATGACATTCCTACTGATGGGATAGCAGATGATGAACTTATTCTGAATGAGAAAAGCATTCATCAGTTGGAGTCTGATATTCACCCGGATGACCTGATATCTGATTTTGCTCATGTTTCAGGGAAATATGTAATCAGGGAGATGGATTATTCTCCAGACATGATTGTAGAAAAAGCACATGACAATCTACCTACAGAGAAGCTTCCTGTTGTTGTCACCATTCCTAGCCAGACTCAACAGCAAATTAGAAGAAGTGATCGACAAAAGGAACCCTCTGGTCGATGGAACGAAGAAGCTGGTTTCATTCCTCTTCACCCAGATCTTCAAAGAAAAAAGTACCCACCAACCCCAGAGACGGTATGCCCAATTCTATTAATGCAGTCGTTTTTTCTTCATGGAATGATACACAATTCTTTAAATATAGTAATGCATGTGGTGTTAAATTTCAAGGATCCCCGAACCATAAGCTTAAATGCCTAGCAAAAGTTCGTAGTCTAGAATCTTCTAGGGCTGGAACATCTACTTCTTCTTCTGGATCTCCTTCGAGATCTAATAGCTAGACCTCATTTTTTTTAATGATTATTCTATGTTGGAATGTTAGGGGACTTGGCAGACCCTCTAAACGCAATTTAGTTAAAGACATAATTTTTTTCTTCACGAGAAGATATAGTCTGTTTACAAGAATCCAAACTCCAAGAAATTCATAGTTCTATTTGGAGATCAATTGGTGGATCGAAACTGAATTCTTTTGATTACCTACCAGCCCTTGGGTCCGCTGGTGGCATCATCATTGCTTGGGATAGCTCCAATGTAACGGGCACCTTAATTCACAAGGGGGCCTTCTCTATCACTTTAGAATTCACAAATCTTTCACTCAACACTAAATGGGCTTGCACTAGTGTTTATGGCCCAAATGACAGTTCTCTAAAATTGAATTTTGGAATGAACTCCGCACTATCATAAATTTACACGAATTACCCTGGCTAATTTGTGGAGACTTTAACACCTCTTTCACTTTGAACGATAAAAACAAAGGAAACCCTAATCCTAGGGAAATCGCTAATTCCCAACAGCTTCTTGGGGATCTCAATCTTATTGATCCTCCGTTACATGGGCGCAACTTCACTTTGACTAACGGACAATCCGATCCATTATGGGTCAGACTGGACAGATTTTTATACTCACATGATTGGCCACTGTTATTTCCCAGATCAATCCAAAGTTCTCTTCCGAGAATCGGTTCTGACCACTCCCCTATTTACCTGGATTTCGGCAACCATTACGCTCGCTCTAGAATTTTCAGACTTGAAAAATCTTGGTATTCCAACGATCTTCTAGAGAACTTAATCCAAGGTTGGTGGGCAGACTATAATCCTGTTGGTTGTGGAGCCTATATCATTTCCAAAAAATTCGCTTACTTAAAATCTAAACTAAGCATTTGGGCGAAAGAAAATTTTGGTGCTTCTAATCTTCTCAAAAAATGTTTGCTTGCTGATTTAAATTCACTTGACACCATACGAGAAAGCTGAAATCTTTCAGTGGATGAATCTACCCGTTTTACCCACATTCAATCTGAACTTTACACTCTATTAAAACAAGAGGAGATTTACTGGAAACAGCGTTCTAGAATTACTTGGCTTAAAGAGGGTGATGCAAATACAAAATATTTTCATCTTCTGGCTAATGGCAGGAGGAATAAAAATTTTATTCCAAGAATTCGAAGTAATGGGAATTGGATTGAAGGTAACCAAAAAATTGGAAAAATCTTCACTGACCACTTCCAAACCCTGCTTGGTACACGGATTTCACATCGATTCTTGCTCAACCGGCACCACCTTTTTAATTTCAAAGATAGAGTTGACCTCTCATCACTAGAACTTCCTTTTTCTTCTGAAGAAGTAAATAATGTTGTGTTCGATCTTAACGTAGATAAGGCTCTAGGTCCAGATGGATTCCCTATGTTCTTTTTTCAAAAACACTTGAATCTTATCTAGAGAGATATATTTAAAATCTGTAGTGATTTTTATGATGGCACTATCAACTATGAAAGACTCAATTGAGTTCACATTGCTCTTATTGGCAAAACAAACTCCCCAACTGAGGTCTCTGAATTCAGGCCCATCAGTCTTATCAATTCTACCTGTAAAATCATTTCCAAAGTTCTCGCCTCTAGATTGAGTCAAAAGATTGGTTCCTTAGTGGATAATTCTCAATATGGATTCATTAAGGGTAGATGCATTGCAGATAATATTATTGCTACCCAGGAAGTGATTTTTAACCTCCAAAAAAAAGAAAATTCTTGGCTATGCTCTTAAAGTTGATTTTGCTAAAGCCTTTGACTCCTTGGACTGAAATTTTCTTCTAGAGATTCTAGAAGCTAGAGGATTTGGCAATCGCTGGATCTCATGGATACACACCATTCTCAAAATAGCCAAAACTCAAATTCTCATTAACTGTACTACTCAGGGTTACATTCGTTGCAAAAGAGGTCTGAGACAAGGTGACCCTCTTTCTCCCCTTCTCTTTGCTTTAGCGGCTGATACTCTTAGTGTCATGTTCTTTCACGCGATTAATTCCAAAGTACTGATTGGGGTACAACTTGACCAATCTAATAGCATTTGCCATTTACAATATGCTGATGATCTTATCATATTCTCGGTTGGTGGACATGAAGATCTCAAAATTGTTAAATTAATTCTTTACCTCTTCGAAGGTTGCTCTGGTCTTTCAATCAACTTTTCAAAAAGCTGCCTATATTCCACCAATTTCGGTTACCAACAAATTCCTTCTCCGCAAGAATCCTTAATTGTAACAAAGATTATCTACCCATCACTTACCTGGGTGTACCCCTTTCTGGTAGACGACCCAGAAGAACTGACTGGACAAAGCTGATCGAATCTGTTCGTGCTAGACTCACACCATGGAAAGCAATCTACCTTTCACTGGGGGTAGTTTAACTCTTATCAATTCTGTGTTATCCTTTATACCAGTTTATTGGATGTCAGTTTTCAAACTTCCTAACTGGGTCATACAAGAGATCGACAAAATCAGGAGAGACTTTCTTTGTAAAGGCCCTGACCTGGGAACTAAGGGGATAAGATTAATCGCTTGGAAAAGAATTTGTCGTCCCCGAAGCATGGGTGGCTGGGGCATCCTTGATCTCCAAGAATTCAATAAAGCTTTACTTGGAAAATGGTGGTGGAAATTTATAACTACACCGGAATCTTGTTGGTCCAAGATTATTAAAGCTAATTATTTATACAGAGATTCCCCAAGCTTCCTTTTTTCACAACCTCCAAGAAATAAGTCATTCTTTTGGGCGGGAATTAATACCATACTTTACCCATTTCGATCCTGCTTAATCAATTCAATTGGCAATGGAGAAAAAAACTTTATTTTGGTATGATAGATGGCTGGAGGGCCAGTCCCCCAAAAAACGCTGGGAAACTCTCTTTCTGGACTGCCCTTACCCTTGGATTACTTTAAAATAATTTATTCATATTCTCAATTCCCAGGGTAATCCATTTAGATCTGCCACTGCAAATGATTTTGCCAGCTTACTACCCTCCTTACCGAATTATTCCAATGATCATAATGATTCCTACTGACCAAATATTTGGCTGGAACGCAATAATCGTATATTCAACCAAATATGCTCATCTACTTCTACTACAATATATAAAACTGCTAATATGATTCTCTCTTGGATTTCTGCAGATTCAGACTCCCACCAATTGGAAGCCTTAGAGGGTACTCAGAAGATCAAGCGTTCCCTAAACTTCCTCAGTTCCAGATCTACTGACCACACCGGAGATCTGGCCCCCAATCCGATTCAGGAGTAGTTCGTTTCTTTTTTCACTGAGCTGGCATGTGTCCATATGGCTGACTTCGCCGGCTTCAGATTGCTCTTCTTTTTCCTCCACCTTTTTAATTTCTATGTACTATGTTCTCCTCATCCATGGTGAGGATAGCGGTTCTCGCTTTGTTTCTTTTGTTTGTTGTCTTATCTTTTGTACTTTGTATCTCCTTGTTCAGCTTTTTTTAATAAATTTATGGTTTATCCACTTTTTTTCCAAAAGATTCTTTAAAGGCGGCTCTTGCATATAAGGGTAAAGAAAAGCACTTAGGCAAGGAATAAGTTTTTTTTTTTTCTGAACTGTCTTTTAATTAAAGTTTTAATATAAATATCTTCAAGTAAAATTAAAGATGTTTCCTGAAGTTTTTATTTCGTTAGTTATTTATTCTTTATATAAAAAATATAGATAAAGTCGATGACTGCTTGTGAATAACTTTAATATATTGGAAACCTATATTGATGAAACCAAGGAAAGAGATGTTTGCTCAATAATAATTGAGTAAAAAGTTTGAAGAGACAAAATAATTGAAGAGGCAATATTGAAAATTGTACAAATACATTAAATTCAATGATTAATTTAGAAAAAAAATTATTTAATGATGCACAAAGTTTTTCATGTAACAAGTAAAAAAAATTGAAAAGATCTCCAAAACATAACAATTAAAAAAGGAACAAAAGGAGTATATATCAATGTTTTTAAAACCGGACCGGAAAAACAGGGACATGGCCCATAGCCCGTGTCCGGTTTTAGAATAATTGTTGACCATATTTTGAACCGGTCAAACCCAGCCAAACCCAGTGAATCGGCCGGTCGGACCAAAACCGGAGTGAACCCGGTTTTCATTTTTTTTTTGTAAGAAAGGACTTAGGGCATTAATTGGCTTTTTTTTTCATGATGCTCTTTGAGTCTTGATTTGTCAAAAATATTGTTTGGATTTTTAGAACTTTGGAGTTTGGAGATATGAGAAAATAAACAAAAGAAGAAACTTGTAAATTATTTAAGAGGTATAGATTATTTAGGACTTATTTTATTTTATACTCTTATTTTAATGGTATTGATGATCAAATATGAGAATTAAATTAAGCATACTTAGTTTTAGCTTTGTTTTGAATTTTTTTTTGTTCATGCCTTGTCTCATCCTCACATAATTAGTAATTTAATTAGTGGTTTAACTTATGTAGTTATCATTATCCATTTATGATTAATAGATTAAGAAATAGAAAGTTTAGGGAGTTGTATTTGTTGCTTTATCTAGATTAATTATTTGAATCTTCAACAATTTTGATAAAATCATAATGATATTAAAATAAATATTTAAGATAATTATGATTAAAAATATGATAAACTTTGTATATACATAGAGTAATGCTATTCATTTTGAAAATAGTGTTCTAAAAATCTAGGGTTGCATTTTTTGTTTTTTTGCCACTCTACCTCCAGAGTTGCATTTAGAATATTAATTCAAAACACTATTTCAGAATGTATAGAATTTATATATATATATATATATATATATATATATATATATATATATATATACCTTTTTTGAGTGGCCTTCATAAAATATCTTTAAAAATTAAAAATTTTATATTACCTGTGAAACAACAAAGTAAAAGCATCAAGAAATATAAAAGGTAAAAATAAAAATTATGTAAATTCAAAAAAAAATCTACGGATATATAAAACAGCAAGGGGGAAGGATAGTTTCCTAAATTGATTTGATTTTAAATTATTATTATTATTATTATTATTATTATTATTGTTGTTGTTGTTGTTATTTAATTTTCACTTAATTCTAGTTCTAAATAATTGCATAAGCTTCAATACAAATGTATTTGATATGTTCTCTTTGGAATTTTTGTCATTCACCATGTAATGATTTACACTGTTAATTAGGTTTATGTCAAAATATTGTTATTTTATTGTTGTTTTTAGAAGACTAACAATAGGACAGTAGGTATTTTATTTGTTTATTAAGTTTGATTCAGGTTATTTATTTATTAATATTATATATATATAATTTGTTTATTTATTTTTTTTCTATTTATTTAGTCTTATATTCAAACCAAATTGAAAGAAATATTTTTTTAAAAAAAATCAATTCCAAAATTAAAAATTAATTCAAAGTCACATTACACCAAAAAAGTACTTCTGAGGTATTTTTAAATCCCTATATAGGCGGTTATAACTGCCTTTATAAGTATAGCGTTCTACATTTTAGAGCTGGTTTGTACCAACCGTTGGGTAAGTTTTATCTATGGAAGCGGTTTTTAATACCAAGAGTAGAGGTGGTTTTTAACCACGGCGAAGCTCTCCTTGACCGTCAATTTCTCCACCACCTTCCTGAGATTAATGGCATCCAATTAGTTGGTGGAGAAGGAAATTAGGGTTTTGGTCCCATCATCGTCTTCATCGTCGCAATTGTTAAGGGTGAGAGAAGAGGTTTAGTTGAAGAGATCGATGTGAATCTCATCATCGCTGGAAAACCAACCGCTATCGCCGGGGGAGGAGCTAGGTCGGGATTAGGGGTAGGGTTTAGGCGAGAGTCGACCTTGCCGAGAGGAGGGGAGGGGAAAGGGAGTCGTGGCACTTAGATCTTAGAAATCTCCTCTCCTTGGAGTTGCCGCTCGAGTAAATGAAAAAGGCTAGAGAAGCATCTTGTATGAAATTTAATTTTTAGATGCGGTTATTATTTTAAACCGGCTTTAAAAATAGAATGATTTTTTTATTTTAATTATGGAGCCAGTTTTAAAAAATCACCTCTTCATGTCTACCTCTAAGAAATTAAATTAATGTAGTGTCAATCAATTATTTCATGAAATCTCAAGTTACCATAACGGATATCCTTCTTTTTGTAAAAAAAACACCTCAAGATTTTGGATGCAGCCATTAGTGTAACGCTTTTGTTGTTGCATGGTTTGTCCTTATAAGGGTAATTAAAAGACTTAAAACTATTTTGAAACTAAGCGAATCAATAAATTTTAAAATTTATAAATAAAAATGGCGAAATAATAATTCTCTAAAAGTTGTGATTTTTATTTTATATTATTATTATTATTATTTCGATAATAGGCAACAAGCACGTTTGAGTTAAGGGTTATTAGTTACAGTGATGCTTTATTGTTATGTAAAGCAGTAATGCCCAATTATTATTATTATTATTATTATTATTATTATTATTATTATATTCACATTATTGCACAATCCGAAGTCATCAAGGAACTGTTGGAATCTGATTGAAGAGTAAAGGAGAGGAGCTTAATGGTTCTGCAGGCATGCCTGAGTTAATGTTTAAATGTTTTTGATTTGTGTGTTTGAGGTTGTTTGAGTGTGAGTGTTGTAATAGAGGGTATAAGTGTAATTTGTGTATATTTGATGTTGGGTAAGTTTGTTGTGATCCAGGAGAGAAAGGTTATCAATGGTGGAGATTAAAAGCATCAAGATGAGTGGATTTAGTTCAAGGCAAGCAAGTGGTCAAGTTGTGCTTTCTCTGTGAGACTGACAAGGAGTTATGAAGTACTTATTTTAAACTTAGGATAATGTTAGAAAATAGGGTGTGTGTGTGTGTGTGATGTTTATCTGTTTTTTGATTGGAATTCTCTGAACTGATGCTTGCTTGGGAGAAGATAGTGAACAAGGCTTTGTTTTATTTTGAGTATGTTGTTTGTTTGAATGTGAACAAAGTGGTATCAGAGCTCCGAGGTGGCTGTTTTTGATGTTTCTTGTCATCTCTGTTATGCTGTGAAGTGTTTGTGAGGTGTTGTGAAGCATAAGGTGTTTGTGTGTTGCTTTGAAGTGTTGTGAGAAGTGTGCAGAAGTGGTTTGTTGTGAGTGAAGAGGTTTGTGTTTTAAGAGGTTCTAAGTTTGCAAGTGCAGATTTGGGGTGTTGGTTAGTCAAAACAGAGAAAGATGGCTGCAAGTTCTTCAACCACTACAGAGATTTCTCATTCTACTGTTCCTGTGTTTAAAGGAGAAGGATATGACCGTTGGAGTGTGAGAATGAAAACATTTTTTCGTTCTCAGAAGCTTTGGAAGGTGATAGAAGAGGGAGTGGTGAAAGAAGACAAAGAAGACAAGGATTCAAAAGCTAAGGTGATTGAGAGCCAGACAGAAGATGCTAAGGCATTGTTTTTACTTCAGCAAGCTATTGATGATAATATTTTAGACAGAATTGTGAGGTTTACTACAACAAAGGAAGCCTGGGATCATTTACAAACGGAGTATCATG
Source organism: Dioscorea cayenensis subsp. rotundata (assembly GCF_009730915.1). Classification (NCBI taxonomy): domain Eukaryota; kingdom Viridiplantae; phylum Streptophyta; class Magnoliopsida; order Dioscoreales; family Dioscoreaceae; genus Dioscorea; species Dioscorea cayenensis. Next base: position 23,433,853 of record NC_052488.1, read on the forward strand.
GTTCTACAAGGATGGTTTCTGTGAGGAGACAAACCTTAAGACAAAAATTTGAATTGTTGCAAATGAAAGAAGAAGAGACTATCCAACAATATATTGCTAGAGTACTTGTCATTGTAAATCAGATCAAAGGTCTGGGGTTTGAGCTTGCAGATGAAGATGTGGTGTCTAAAGTGATGAGGAGTTTGTCCTCAAGATTTGTACATGTTGTAACTTCTATTGAAGAAGCTAGAGATATCTCTACACTCACATTAAATGAGTTGAGTGGTTCCTTGCAAGCTCATGAGGCAAGGTTTAATCAACTTTCTGATAAACATGAGGATAAAGCTTTTGTGATGAGAGGTGAAGGAAGTGGAGGCAGATATTCTATGAGCGGAAGAGGCTGGTATGTTAGAGGAAGAGGAAGAGGTGTGAATTATTCAAGAGAAGGTACTGGTGATGGTCAAAGGCAACAATATGAATCTGGTTTTAATTCGTGGCAGTCAGGTAGAGGTGGTCAAAGACAATTTGGAGGAAGACAAAGGGGAGAACAAAGGTTTTTCAATGGCCCAAGAGGTAATAGAGGTGGATTGCAAAATGTTCAATGTTTTAAATGTCAGAAATTTGGGCATACACAGTCTCATTGCTGGTCACAAAATAGGAATTTTGAAAGGGGTTCTAGTTCAACTAATGATCAAGGTGTTAGTGGTTATGGAAATTTGTTCATGGTGCATGGAGAAGAAGACATAAAGAATTCATCTATTTGGTTCTTAGACAGCGGTAGTTCAAGTCATATGACAGGCAATAAGAAATTGTTTCATGAATTAGATGAACAAATCTCTCAGAAGGTCAGGTTAGGTGATGATCAAGAAATGGATGTATGTGGCAAAGGATCAGTTGCAATTCATTGTTCTGGAGGTGAAGTAAAACTGATTCAGGGAGTTCAGTATGTGCCAAAATTAGCACATAATCTTCTTAGTGTGGGGCAATTGATTGATAGTGGGTATGCTGTACAGTTTAACCAGTATGGATGCAGTGTGAAGAACATTGAGTCAGGTGCACAAATTTTAAAAATTCAGAAAAACAGAAGCAACTTATATCCAATAGAATTTGCAGATTGTGAGCAAGCTAATGTTGCAATGAAAGGAGAAGATATAGCTCTTTTATGGCATAAAAGATATGGGCACTTGAATTTTCAAGGATTGCATGTTTTACAACAGGAAGATATGGTGTACGGTTTGCCGATTATTAAGAAAGTGAATCACTGTGAAGACTGTGTGTATGGAAAATTAGCCAGATTGCCATTTAAAGTTGGAAGATCCTGGAGAGCAAGAACGAAATTACATTTGGTGCATGCTGATGTTTGTGGTCCAATGCAAACAGCTTCACATGCGGATAATAGGTATTTCTTGTTGTTTGTGGATGACTACTCTCGAATGTGTTGGGCATATGTTCTTAAATACAAGCATGAAGTATTTAAGTACTTTCAGATTTTTCTTGCATTTGTTGAAAGGTCTGGACAGAAATTAAAAATCATTAGGACGGATAGAGGTGGAGAGTTTATGTCAAGGGAGTTTGATTTGTTTTGTACACAAAAGGGTATCAAGCATGAACTTACAGCTCCTTATTCACCCCAACAGAATGGCATTGTTGAGAGAAAGAATAGAGTTTTGATTGAAAAAGCAAGGAGTATGCTCAGTGCTTGTAAATTGCCAAATGAATATTGGGCAGAGGCAGTTTTAACAGCTGTGTATTTATCTAATGTGTCTCCAACACATGCAGTATTGGGAAAAACTCCTTATGAAGCTTGGTTTGGTGTCAAACCTAGAATATCTCATTTGAGAATGTTTGGTTGTGTGGCATATGCTCATATTCCTACACAGCAAATACAGAAATTAGATAGAAAAGCAGTGAAAGGTGTTTTTGTGGGGTATTGTTTAAATGCCAAAGCATATAGAGTTTTTATTCCAAATTCTGGGAAAGTCATAGTAAGCAGAGATGTGAAATTTGTTGAAGATGAATTATGGAGTTGGGCAGAAAAAGAAGATACAACAAAGACAATTATATTGCAAGAACGAAAAATGCAAGATACTCAATTGGCAGAAAATGCAGTTTCACAACCTGCAGAGTTGGCAACTGAAGTTGGTAACAAGACTGATAGGAGTGAGGGTATTTCTTCAAATGTGCAAGTGACTCAAGATGTTGATACTGGGGTGGACACATCTCCAATACAAAAAGTAAGATCACTCAAAGATATTTATGAAGGATGTTCTTTTGCATTAATGGTTGCTGATCCTGTGAGTTATGAAGAAGCAAAAAATAATTCAAAGTGGCAAAAGGCAATGATTGAAGAATTGAGTGCAATACAGAGGAACAAGACTTGGGAATTACAAGAATTACCTTCAAAGAGTAAATTAATTGGGGTGAAATGGATTTATAGAACCAAATTGAAACCTGATGGTTCTGTCTTAAAGTACAAGGCTAGATTGGTAGCAAAGGGCTATGTACAAGAATATGGTGTGGACTATGAAGATATTTTTGCACCAGTAGCAAGGATGGAAACAATAAGAGTGATGCTCGCCTTAGCTGCTCACCAAAATTGGTTTATCTTCCAATTAGATGTGAAATCAGCTTTTTTGAATGGAGAACTCAAAGAAGAAGTGTTTGTGGCACAACCACAGGGTTTTGAAGTAGTTGGAAAAGAACATATGGTATATAAATTACATAAGGCATTGTATGGGCTAAAACAAGCACCAAGAGCTTGGTATGAAAAGCTGAATTGTTATTTACAAGCTCAGGGTTTTCAAAGAAGTGCAACAGAATATACTCTTTATAAGAAAAGCAACATAAAAGGGGAGATGTTATTGGTGTGTGTATATGTGGATGATGTCTTATACATGAGTTCATCCATGGCTTTATTGACTGAATTTAGAGACAGTATGCAAGTTGTTTTTGAAATGAGTGATCTGGGCAGTGTGTCTTATTTTCTGGGTTTGGAAATACAACAGTGTAAAGCAGATATTCATATGTCTCAAAAGAAATATGTTGAAAATATGTTAAAAGAATACAATATGCTGCAGTGTAAACCTGTCAGTGTGCCTTTATTATCATGTGCAAAGCAGCAAGTGTATGAAGATGTAGATGGTGTTGATGTAACTAAATACAAGAGGTTAATTGGGAAGCCGTTGTATGTAACTCATTCAAGACCAGATGTTGCTTTCTCAGTGAATTTACTGTCAAGATTTATGCATAAACCCACAAGTATACATCAAGGAGCAGCCAAGCACATATTAAGATATCTGGCAGGTACAATTGATTTTGGCATTCTCTATTGCAAAAGTTATGGTGAATTATTACAAGGATTTTCTGACAGTAATTGGGGTTCTAATGCATTTGATAGAAAGAGTACAACTGGTGTTGTGTACACTATGGGTTCAGGTGCTATTACATGGATGTAAAAAAAACAGGAAATTGTAGCTCTTTCTTCAACAGAAGCTGAATATGTTGCTCTTTGTGCAGCCTGTTGTCAAGGTTTGTGGTTAAAAAGAATATTTGAAGATTGTGGTGTGAAATATGAGAAAGCAATTGTAATCAATTGTGATAACAAATCCAGCATAGCTATAGCTCAAAACCCAGTACATCATGGCAGGACAAAACATGTTGATGTTAAGTTTCATTTTATTAGAGATTTAGTGGCTGAGAATGCTGTATCTATTCAATATTGTGAATCAGGAAATCAGTTAGCAGATGTGATGACAAAGTGCTTGGATGGGAAACAGTTTATAAAATTTCGTGAGCAACTAGGAGTTTGTAAACTTCAATCAAGGGGAAGTTTGTTGGAATCTGATTGAAGAGTAAAGGAGAGGAGCTTAATGGTTCTGCAGGCATGCCTGAGTTAATGTTTAAATGTTTTTGATTTGTGTGTTTGAGGTTGTTTGAGTGTGAGTGTTGTAATAGAGGGTATAAGTGTAATTTGTGTATATTTGATGTTGGGTAAGTTTGTTGTGATCCAGGAGAGAAAGGTTATCAATGGTGGAGATTAAAAGCATCAAGAAGAGTGGATTTAGTTCAAGGCAAGCAAGTGGTCAAGTTGTGCTTTCTCTGTGAGACTGACAAGGAGTTATGAAGTACTTATTTTAAACTAAGGATAATGTTAGAAAATAGGGTGTGTGTGTGTGTGATGTTTATCTGTTTTTTGATTGGAATTCTCTGAACTGATGCTTGCTTGGGAGAAGATAGTGAACAAGGCTTTGTTTTATTTTGAGTATGTTGTTTGTTTGAATGTGAACAGGAACGAGCTCTCAAGCAGCAGAAGGCATAGAATGCATCTATGCATTACATTAGTTCACCGCATGAAATCCAGCACGAGCAACATATATATATACTGATAATATACATATATTCCCCATCGCCAGCAACATTACTCTAGAAATTGATACATAATAAAACATGATGAAGCACAGCTAAATATACCTGATGATAAGTCAGCGCATGGCCTAAGGACCGAATGCGCGCTTATTTTATTATGGATTAAACTTCAGCATGGATCAGTTGTTGACGACCATGGAAATGCCTGCGACCTTGGCTTCTTCTGTAGTAGTATTATTAGCGGGAAAAACACCGAAGATGGTGGCCTTGCTGTTTATGACGATAGCACCAGAGACACCAACGTGAGTGCCAGTCGCGCAGATTGCGCCGCCATAGATGACGACGTTGCGATGTCTCTGGAGGATGAGGACGTAGTTGCCTTCTCCCACGTTGGTGTTGCTCGCCCACACAACGTTGTAGTTGTTGTTATTGTTTATGTAGTCGTTTTTTTTTTAATGACCTGGTTACCATCACTTTGGAGAGTGGCGCAGCAATGCTGCCCTGGGCCTCCAATGTTATAAGCCCACACTGGCCTGCCATTGTCATACAGGACCAGGTTGCAGTCAGACTGCAATAATGAAAGTGTAGCTCTCATGGTTCAAGGCTTGCTCAGAGCAGAGGGATTGCTGAGAGTAAAGTATGGAATCAGCCATGCAGCAAAGAGGAGAAGCAACAAGTAGCAGGGCCAGAGAGAGGGAAGCAAATGCTCTTGGGATAGCCATATGTATTAGTGTAGTAAACTGAGGGCACTCAACAACAACTGGATTAAATGGATTGCTCTTTCCTTTGGCCTCAACTTATAGCAAAATAGGCGCTCCAGAAAACTTTCACTTTACCATCTGTAGTGGTAGGTAGCGGTAATTAACCACTAAGTTGTCTGAGTGTGATTTTTCCATCTGGTTTAGATACTTAACAGTTGGTCACGTGGAGAGTGATTAATTAAGTTCACGTTGCCGATATAACTACCATGGGTTCATGGGTAACTGGGCAAGCACCAACCTTGTTCACCTGCACATGTCCTTACCTTTAGGAAAAGTGAACAAGAAAAGCAAAGGCTTATCCACACGGACCACACCTTGCCCTTGGAAACCAAAGGAAAAGTGAACAAGAAAAGCAAAGGCTTATCCACACGGACCACACCTTGCCCTTGGAAACCAAAGAGATCTTGCCAAGTGGAAAGAAATACAAAATCTATGTGAACTTGCGACATATCGTCACGTCACATTCAAACACCATTTGATGAGTGGATGTGGTTTTTTCTTTTTCACTTTTTATTAACTATATATAATGAACATTATTTTTATCTTCAAAACATTATTACTATTGAAATTTTCTTTCATAATCATGCACGTCGTCCACACATTAATAAAAAGATTGTTAAGCATCTAATTAATAACCTTCCTTCTATTCTTTAGAGGTTTTCTTCCTTTTGGTACTGTTGGCAATGTAAAACAAATAAAAATTATATATTAACACTAACGGGAAGGATTAGGCCAAAGGATTATGCATATATTGAATAACAATAAAAAGGCTAAGGTAATATTTCAAATGCATTAGTATTAAAGTTTATTTATTTATTTTTTTTAAAAATATGGATAAACTACTTCAATTAAAAATAAGGACAAATACAAACAACCAGCTCTATGCATAAAAAAAAACCCCAACAAATAACACACAAAAAATTTATTTAATTATTTAGTGGTAAGATTAAACATTAAAAATTAAAATAAAAAAACAATTAATAAATAAAACAGAAACAAATTAAGTAACTCACTCTTTTTTTTTGGGTTACAAATAAGTAACAAACATTTTTATTTAAAAGAAATCAAAAGATGTGCAAAGGGCCGCAATCATAAGCAAAAAGAAATATTTTATTTTATTTTATTAAGATTTTATAGTTAAATAATTTTTATTTTTTTATATCCACACATGTTTAATTGCTCCACCAATTTTTATTAAAAGTACTTTACTGGTCATCACGTGCTCAAAAAATTATCGTGGTTATCAGCATCATGATTTTAATTTTGAATTTTTTATTTTGTGTATATAAATGCTGAAATATTGCAAACTTTTTACCATCTCGATTATTGTGTCTTATCAAGGTTTTATATTATTAAGAATCACTTTATTATTACACTCAATTTTTTTTTTGAACAAAGAGCTCAGAGAGCTGAATTTATTGGTATAAAGGGAAAATACAAAGAGTTCATACAGCAAAGAGAACATAAGAATACAAGATAAACAAGAAAATAACAGCAGTACAAACAATTTAAGGAAAAACAAGACTAAAAATGGAAACCAAAAATCGGGATATAATCTTCATAATCCATCGAGGCAAATCGCGGCCCGATAGAAAGAGGCAGAGAGAATGATTGTTATTGCCAGCAATGGAGAGGGCAAAAGGTCGGGGCATTCCATTTTGGGAGAGATGTCTATCAATGAAGGGTTGTTCGCCAAATGAAGAAGATGGATGCAATCAGCAATAGAGTGAGAGGATCTCCAAAAGACAGGATTACGATCAGCCTTCAGAAGTTGAGATAAGTCTCGATTGCAGTGAAGAATGCAGCAGAAGTCCAGATGACGATCAAGAGAAGAGCGAATTGCAATACAGAGAGCTTGAAGACCGGCTTCAATGATTGAATCAGCATAAAATGTGCAGCAGCCTGCACAGGAAATAATATAAGCATGATTGGAAACAAGAAAGCCCACCTTACCAGTTTTGCTGCTGTCATTCCAACGAAGAGCATAGAAAAGAAACAGACCATTTGCTTGAGTAAAGTTGTTCAGAAGAAGCCGTCGACCCAAGAGAGACGATTTCTCCAGCAGATGATCCTTAGCATGGGCAATAGCTTTAGAGGCAATGATAAAACAATTTGGCTTAACATTGTTAAAGATAGCATCACAACGAGCCTTCCATAGAAACCATAAGCAAGCAGCAATGACAGAGACAGTATGGAATGAGAGGTTATAATCAGTGAGCCAAAAGCCAGCAGAAATATTATCAGGGAAAGAAATATTAGTATTGAGTTTATGATTAATCAGGTTCCAGACCAGTTGAGCATAGCGGCAATCAAGGAATAAATGCTCCATGGATTCATTTTCAAGGTTGCAGAAAATGCAAAGTGTATTGGGACCAATGTTAATGCTATTCAGGAAATCTGTAGTAGAGAGTCTACCATGGAACATAAGCCAAATGAAGTGCTTGACATGCGGAGCAACATGAAGCCTCCAGAGCTTATGCCAACCAGGCCACTCAAGAACCAAATCAGTATTGCTATTAAGATGATGATAGATGGCTGAAGAAAGTTTCAGGTTAGAAGAGTGAGGCTGCCAAACCCAGAAATTGGTGGAACCATGCTCATAATTGCACAAGTTAGGGACCAAGGAGCCCAACAAATCCCCAAAAGTGAAAATAAGCATATCATGATTCCACTGATCATTTAAAAAGAACCCAGAAAAGCTAATAGAATGCAGATCAGCATGAACATTCAGATAGGTGGGTTTGAAAGCAAGGGGGATATCAAATAACCAAGGATCAAAGAAGAAAGAAGTTTGAGCAGGATTAAAGGGTTTGATCCAAAGATTATGTTTTAATAAACTAGCAGTACGACAAATGCCTCTGAAAACCCAAGAAAAAATTGAGCGTGGGATAGGATCAATCCAAAAAAATTAAGATAACCATACTTAAGACGAGCAATATCAACCCAAAAGATATTATCAGAATTTAGATATTTAAAAACATTTTTGGCCATAAGAGAAGTTTTGGCAAAATGAAGATTTCGGTGACCTAAACCACCCTCAGATTTATTGTCAGTAATACAACGCCAATTCACTGCATGGATGCCCTTTCCATTACCCCCTTTAAACCAAAAGAAATCCCTGACAAGGCGAGTGATCTCCTGAAGAACTGAATCAGGCACAGGATAACCAGAGAGATAATAAGTTGGAATTGAAAGAATGGAAGAGTTAATAAGGATCAATTTGGCAGCAGAAGAGAGTTTATATGATTTCCAACGGGAGCACATAAATTTAATCTTATCAAGCATTGGTTTAAAGGAGAGAACACTGAGTTTCTTGGGCGAAATGAGGATTCCCAAGTAAGAAAGTGGAAATTGAGCTTTGAGAGAAGCCAGTAATAGAGCAAATACTATGAGCTACCCTTTTATTAAACCAGGAAGGAAGATAAATCTGAGATTTAGCATGGTTAGGGCACTGCCCAGTCAATCTGGAGTAAATGGAGAGGCAAAGATTAATATTACGGGCAACAAGTCTAGAGGCTTTAGTAATCAGAATAATATCATCCGCAAACAATAAATGATTAAAGTTGGGGTGAAGATTACAATCAAAGCCGGGTATCATGTTAAGAGAAAGGGCTCGGTTCATAATTGAAGAGAAATTTTGAGCAACTAAGATGTATAAGTAAGACGATAAGGGGTCACCTTGGCGAATACCACTAGAGGAGGAGAACCAGGGGGTAGGAGTACCATTAACAAGAATGGAGAAAGAAGAAGAAAGAAAAGTAGCATGGATCCAAGAGATCCAGATTTCAGGGAATTTCATTTTAGTAAGGGTAGCAAGAATTGCACTCCAATTGATGGTATCATAAGCTTTCGCAATATCCAGTTTAATTAACATCCTAGGGGGGTTAAGACGATCGAAATCAAGCGAATGGACAACTTCTTGAACTGCTAAGACATTATCAAAAGCCCCACGTTCTGAAATGAACCCTGCTTGCTCTCGACCTATTAACATAGGGAGAACAGGCTTGAGTCTATTCGAAAGAAGTTTAGTGATAATTTTATAGCATACATTGCATAAAGAAATGGGCTGAAAATCCGAAACCAACCGGGGACTCAATTTTTTAGGGGCGAGAGTAACATAGGTTCTACCCCAAGAAGAAGGGAGGTGGGAGGTATGCAAGAAATATCTAATAGCTTCAAGTAAATGATCACCCAAGTCATCCCAGAAGAAACGATAAAATTCAACATTAAAACCATCCGGGCCAGGGGACTTGCCAGTGGGGAGGTCAAGAAGAGCAAGGAAGACTTCCTCTTTGGTAACTTCCCTGACAAGGAGGTGGCCCAGATCAGGAGGAATACTAGAGAGGTCATCGGGCAGGGCATTGAGAATTTCAAGATAAATATCATGATTATTGAGACTAGGATCAGTCCAAAGATTAGAGTAGAAGTCCATGAATGCATGCTCAATGCTAGAATGATTGGAAAGAATGTTACCCAAGGATCCGTAATGCAAGAAATGAAATTATGATGAGCATGAATGCAGGTGAGTTGTGAAAGAAATCGTATTCTTATCTCCATCACAAAACCCACGTAAGACGCAGCCCGTCGAGCCCATTTGATAGAGATTTGTCGCTGTAGAGCAGCAAGTCTAGCATATTAGGGCGTAAAGATTAGATTGAGAAGCAATGTAACCATCCAAGCCCTCTAAATTAGCAATTTAGCTCGTCTCACTGGATAGCAATCTCTAAAGAATTAGCACCCTTTCGTTTCCAAATGTTAAGCTTGAATCTGACACAAGAAAGCAGATGTGAGATAATATGAAGAGGGTTACCATGGGCAGGAGAACGAAGAGCTTGCCTGACAACATCATGGCAACCAATATAGTCCAACCAGTAATTCTCAAATCTGAATAAATACCGATTGGCAGTATCAAGAAGAGAAACCGACAAGACAAGAGGAGAATGATCCGAAAAGCTACGAGAGAGGTGAGAGAGAATATTTTTTTAAAAACAAGAAACCCAATCCAAATTAACAATGCAACGATCAAGACGGGCCCAACTGACGAAGCTAAACCGCTTTGATTATTGCACCAAGTGAAAGGGGATCCGGAGAAATTAAGATCAAAGAGATTATTAGCATCAAGAAAAACCACTGAAAAAGAAGCTTTGCAGAGTAGTAAGAAAAAACGACCACCCTTTGTGTTCATTAGGATATAAAATGGAATTGAAATCACCGATAATTAACCAAGGGAGACGAAAAGAGGAAATTTTAGAAAGTTCATTCCAAACCTCGCATTGAGAATATATACGACTAGAGTTATAGACGACGGAAATAATAATACTAGAGTATAAGTTAGAGGATATCACCAGATGAAGAATACACCGGGATAGAGCAATAGGAGTCACTAGGCCTAAGGATTTCTTCCAGCAGACGAAAATACCACCAGAGAAACCCTCAGCGAGGATAGAAGCCCAAGCCCAAGACCGCGGGAGCTTAGAGCAGAACTTACCAACTCGAGACGAGTTTGCTCTGGTTTCCACAAGACAAAGAATAGAAAGGTCTTTCAGACGAAGAAGACGAAGAATGCGAGTCAGGGTTTCCCGGGATGAGAGACCCCTACAATTCCAGCAACAAATTTTTTTAGCATTCATAAGGAAACAAAAAAGGGTAAAAGAGCTTCCCTGAAAAAGGATATAGGGTATGAACGAGGTCAGGAGTGGCTGGATTCACCCATCTCCAAGCATCCCTTCTTTTGGGATTCCACATCGAGGAGAGGACTCTTACGAATAAGAGCTACTCTCCGAGCTTCTTCTTGAAATTGATTGAGGGTCATGAGATCCTCAGGTTCTCCTTCTTCAGACATCTGATCATCCGAGTTTTCGGATTCATCATCATCTTGATCACTGTCTTCTTCCATGGATCCATCATCTAGAGCAGCAGTGAGCCGATCAACCAGATTGGAATGTTCAGGATTAGGGTTTGCTGGAGGAGAAGAGTCTACAGCAATAGTACCAACCATAAGTATATATATATACATTATTACACTCAATTGGAATGATGCTTAAAAGCTGATCACATGAAGAGTAATTAGGTTGATAATAGTACCAACCATAAGTATATATATATACATTATTATTATGGAAAACATATTTATGGAAAAGCACTTTATTGGCACGATATGTATCTTTTCCCCGTCTGAAAAAACGAGCAGGCTTTGGCCAGGCCTGGTCCTCGGGAGGGGGGATTCTCTCATGTGAAAAATTGTACGTTACCTCACAGCGTCACGTACAGTCAAATGCCATTAATTTGCAAGGAGATGAATTAAATTCCTTTCATGAGTAGTCCTCCTGTTTTTATAGCTGAGCAAGCATGTGTTTTTAGACGGTTGCCTTCGTCGTTCCAACTCGTTTCATTTTCTTTTTCTTCCTATCTTGCTTTTCTTCACTGTTTTCCTCGTCTCTGGTGAAAATTTCAGTATGTTATTTACTTTTAGACTTTTTTTGTTCTCGGTTTTTTCTGTTGTATTCCTCTGCTCTCTTCTTTTTTAATAAATTAGTGGTTTATCTATTTTATTAAAAAAAATGTACCTTTTTTATATTATTAAATATCTGTAATGAACAATACTTTCATAACATTATTATAATGAGTTTTTCTTTAATAATCATGTATGTTTATCACTGCTTTCCAAACGCCTATCAATAATAAATTTTTTCAAGCATTTGATATGTTTTTTGATTAATTTTTTTTTTTGAAATATTAACGAACTACAAGCTCTAAACATTTAATTTCTGGATATACGAGTCCTCTACTTTTGGTTTATGAGAGAATAAAAGATGACTAGTAGTACTTAACAAAACTCCTTAAATACTTTTCACATCCACCCTCAATTTTTATTTTATTTGTTTATAAATAATTTCATAAGTTTTTTATAGTATATTTATATATTGATTTTTATATTATTTATATATCTCTTATTTATACATTTTATTTGATGATTTAAAAAAAAATATTGCTTGGTGATTCCTCATCCTTTTTAGAAAAAAAGACATTTTTTTAATAGGTTTATCATGAACTTGTAAGAGGCTTTTAGTTTGTTAGCAAGTTTGAATAATATACGACAATGTGCTTTTTTATGAATATAATCAAGACTTAAACAATCATCGAACCCCAGATATACAGTATATGTACAGTATAAGAATAGTATAGGAATCACGGATGAACAGTTTTTAACAAATACGGGTAAACAGTACTTGCAAGTTTGTTAGCAAGTTTGTAAAAGGTTTTTTTTTATTTTTATGATAAACATGTGGAGTTAATACCTTATATCGGCGCAAGAAATTTTATTAGGAGGTTCAAAAAAAATTTTAGAAGTGGCTAAAAATTGTTTTAAAAGACAAGTAAAAGGTAAAAGAGCCAAACCACTAATAGATTTTCAGAATTTTTTTGTAGTGTATATACATATATTAATAATATAAATACTAATTTATATAAAATTAAATTACTGAACAATATATTTTTTTTACTATGTAACAGATTTATTAAATATCAAAAGACTAAAATATAAAATTTAATAAATATGTTTTTCAAAAACTATAATTTTTTTAGATTATGTGTATTAATTTTAAAAAATAAAGACTAGTCAAATAATAGATTTTTGTCAAAAAAAAAAATATATACTATGTAAAATGTCAATCAATTTGTAAATATTAAAAATAAATAAATTTTCACAAAGTATTTTTTTCAAAAAAATAGTATTTTCTATATTATAATATTTTATTTATCTACAATCATTTAAAAAATTTTGTTGTTGTTGGTATCATTATTTTACTTTTAGGAAAAATTGAATATATATATATATATATATCTTCTGACGTCTTCCAAACTTTTTCTCTTCACTTTTTTTTTAATGTGTTGACACTTGACAATGACTTTTTGCCTTCGGAATAATTCAGTCTTATTAAACTTTTTATTACTTAAAAAAACATAGAGAGCTTGGGGATGAAGTGTTCTATCCTTTATTTCAACTAATACCCACAACAGCCATAATTAATCTAATGCATGCAAACGTATCACAGTACATACTTTAAATCATTCATAATCATCTTTATTTTTATATATCAAATAGTTGATGAGAGAGATTATTATCACCACGTGTATTAACTTACACGTATTTATGAAAAATAAAAAATAAAAATAAAACACACATATTTTTAATTTCGCTTAAAAATGGTTACATAAAAATTTTAATTAAAAACTAGTTCAGAAAATTATTTTCTTCACCTAAGTATATATATATGTATTTTAAAATACCTCAGTATATAAAATTCTATTACTATAAGGTATTACTATAAGGTATTTATTAGCCATCATTGAGTCCAAGCAAGAAACAGGTAGACGTGCATATCAACAACGAACATGTAGTAAGTCGAGAAGTTGTAAGTTTGTTACTGGCATGATATGCATAACATTGCGATCGACTGCATATATAGAGTTCGGCATCAGGACCATAATACATATGATCACCTGCAGCAACACTAGAAATTAAACACGTACACCGGATACATAATTAAACATGCATTACATATTAAAAGCGCCTCACATGTGCACTTATTTGATCACACACACCATCACATGACTTAAATATTGTCGACAACCATGGCTATAGTACCAGATGTCTTAGCCTCTTCAGTAGTTTTATTGGCAGGCAAAGTACCAAAAATGGTGGCCTTACTTTCGATGAACATGCCACCTGAAACGCCGATGTTGGTGTTGGTTGCCCAGCGTGCGGGGCCATAGATCACAAGATTGCGATCTTTTTGCAAGATGAGTACGTAGTGCTCTTTTCCTCCAAAGTTGGTGTTGCTCGCCCACACAGGGGCGTTGCCGTCGTCATAAATGACCAGGTTCCCATCAGGCTGGAGTGTGATGTAGCAGCTGCAACCCCTACCCCAAGTTTGGGATGCCCATATTGGTTCGTTACTGTCATACAGGACCGCGTTGCAGTCTTCCTGCATTTTGAACTCGTACTTTCCCCAGATGAGAGATTTACCGGTCTTCAAGGTTTCACTAGAGTAAAGTATGATTTTAGCTGTGCAAAGAGGAGTCACAACAAGGAGCAGGGCCAGGGCAAGGGAATGGGAAGCAAATGCTCTTGCAATAGCCATAGTATAGTTTTTCTTCTTGAGTACACTTGCCTAAGTTGCCTTTGCCCTTTGGCCTCTATTTATAGATAGACACTCAGGAATTATTTTTCTTTTTCTTCGGTGCCATGCACGCATGCACCTGGTTTTAATTATGAACACGGAACACCCAGCCCGGGTGATCGGATGTGATTATTGACACTCGGTTTATTTAAATGCTTAAAAGTTGATATCACGTGACCATGCACCCGCTTTGTTATTTATATGATGTCCCGTCCTTTTTGCAGGAAAAAAAGGAAAAAGTAAAAAGAGAAAGGCAAAGGCTTATTATCCACACTATGTCGTCCTTGCTAAAGAGATCTTCCCATGTGAAGAGAAATACTAATTCACTGTACAATATATCGTCCTGTCACATTCAAACATGTCTCAGAAGGGGATGCAGACTTTCGATGAGTGGCTGTGGTTTTTTCTCTCCTCTACTTTTTATTACATGTATATAATGAATCATATTTTTAAAACATTAATTACTAGTATTGAATTTTCAATAAAGTAAGTCGCTAATTCTCAATTTGGGGAAAAACCACCATTTCTATTCCGGAGAAATTAGAGAGATGATTGGCAATTTTTGAAAACAATATAAATATTCGAAATGAACAAAAATCCCATCCAAAGCTCGCGTGATTCACAAAAACCCCATGACTTTCGAGTATCTAAAAGATCTCCCGACGTGGTTTTCAGAGCTTTCTGACATAAAGGTGATCGACATTAACGTAAAGGTAATGGATATTAACCTACTGACTCGCGTTTTTAAGTCGAAAAATACAAATTTTAGCTGAAAGCCATAATTTTAAGTCGGAAAAGTCAAATTTTTAAGCGAATGTAGTTATATGTTAAGTGAAAACTTATGTAGTTAAGTCGAAAACATCAAGTTTTTAAAGCTGAAACTAATAATTTTAAACGGGAAGTACATGTTAGTAAAATAAAATAAACTAACGAGTAGTAGTGCGATTAATCGAAAAGACTGATCGCATGATTGAAAAATAAGTTTGTCAAAAAAAGATAGGTCTGACAAATTCAAACGTCGGAGGGATGCATCTGGACAGTTTTGAAACTTTCGATGAACTAAAAATAATTTTTCCCTATAAATATATATATATATATTAAAATATTTTTTAATTTTGTTATAAATAATCAATAAAAGTCTCCATTTAATGAAAGTCAAAAATATCCACAAATATAAAATTGATATCCTATCTTTTATGAAACAAACTATATAATAGTTTTGTCAATGGATCTTTTTGCCACTGGTTCTCAAGCATAGGCCTATTTTTGTATTTTATTTTATTTATTTATAAAAATATAAGTTCTGTCTCTATAAAGATGCGATCTTTATAGATTTGGGATATAAGATTTTTTTGTGTTTAGCCAATTTTTCATTATTAAGTTAGTAAAATTTTTATTTTATAATTATAAAAAATATTAAAAATTCCCAAGAGAATATATGTATATTAAATTTGTGAAAATTTTATTAGGTGATTTTAAAAAGTTATATAATCCTGAGACTCCAACAAAATATATATATTAAATTATTAACTCAATGGAGATGATCAGACAACACAAGCATTGCGTATGTCGTACGTGTGAGGAATGACAATTCACATATATATATATATACATATATACTAATAAATGATATGGATTACAAAAATTTAATAAAATGAGTTGGTTTTCTAAAATTTATAAAATTTATATTAATTTTTCAAAATAAATTTTATTTAAAATATGATTTATAAAATATGTAGTTGAATATAATTTATTAAAACTTATAAAATACATTAAATATAAAGAATAAATTAAAAAAAAAAACAATATTTAATGTTTCACAACTTTGTAAATAAACAAGTAAAAAAGATCAAATAAAATTTTTAAAGGATAACAAAGAAAAAAAAACATCATTTGACAAGTGTATAAATTATCACGCATTCACATCCTTAAATTCTCTTTTATTTCAGTATCCAAGATGTCTGTCATATGAAGAAAATTGAACTTTTAACCTTTCACATGAAAATTAATAATACTATAACTCTCTATTATAACAATAAATGCTACCATAATATTTTCAATTATATTAGTATTAGACTTTATCTAATTATTGAGCGGTTGAATTAAAATATATATATATATATATATCTATATATATATAATTGATGATATAATTGATAAATTCTTATAATAATTATATAGTTTTTATGTTTCTATATATTGACATTCTTTATGTTATTTCTCCACATAATATATAAAAAAATTATTTATTAAAAATATTTTATTTCAACATTATTTAAAATATTATTATTATTATTATTACATGTGTTTGCACTCGCAGAGTGACTTCTCGTTAAGTCGTGTCACAGTGGACTTATTTATGTTGTGTTTTTTGAGTTTCAATTTTGATTTTTCTCGTTGTTGTTTAATCAATTGTTTGTTGTGTTATGAGAGGAGTTGTGGGAGGGGGGCACGGGTAGACATATGCCCACCAACCGATAGGTCGTATGGCAATCCGTAACTGATCCAAACTATAGTTGGTCTAAATATGACCTCTATATGTTAAATGTGATGCTCTAGACTAGTAGACAAATATGTATGTACATAATTGTTGGGCATTCCAATTTATTGTGAACATCAATATTAATATGAACTTTAACATCATTTAGTATTGGTAAGATAATTAAAACTTGTACTACATTCTTTTAATTAATTACAAAGAAATATTTTTTATGTATTTTGTGCCTGCAATAAAGTGTAAAACATACATTTAATGTCAAATATAACATGTTAGGACTACATTTAATGTTAAATAAAACATGTTTAATGTGATGCCTGGCAACCGGCAGGCCGTATGACAATCCGTAACTAGTTCGTATTATAGCTGGTTCAATTATGACCTCTATATGTTTAATGTGATGCTCTAAGCAACTCTTGTAATGTTTGATGGTAGGTGACTATTATACATATATGTATATACATAATTGGTGGACATTCCAATTTGTTGTGAACATCAATATAAATATGAGCATTAGCAGCATCTAGTATTGGTAAGATAATTAAAACTTGTACTATATTCTTTTAATTAATTGTAAAATAATATTTTTTTTTATGTATTTTGCGGCTGCAATAAAGTGTAAAGCATACATTTAATGTTAAATAAAACATGTTAAGACTACATTTAATATTAAGTAAAACATGTTAGGGCTTAACAAGTTATCAATTGCCATCATTAGACATTGAAAATGTAACTTTACATTTGGAGACATAGTTTAGTTTAATATCATGAAACATAAACAAAAAACTATGAAATTAGTAAATTTTTTTATCGACAAAAATGATGAGTACAAAAATAACGACTTAGAGTTCAAGATCAAAGGCGAAACTAAAATAGATTTTAATGATTGCGAATAAGTGATTTGGTGAAGACCTTAATCAAAAGTTAGAGAACTAGATGGGCATTTATTTATCACACTCAAAACCTTTTGAACTTATTTTGAACATATTTAGTTGTCTCAACTTTTGGAAATTATTTTGAATTTTTTTAGTTGTCTCAACTTCATCTACTTTGTTAGAATTATTTTAAAAATTTTACAATAAATCAGTGGTTTTTTTACTTTTATAAAAAAAAAATTATTTTAAAAAAACTCAATCTCAAATGTATTCTTATTTGTTGTTTTTAAGAACCATGCACAAATGAAAGTTTGGAGCGGATGGTTAAGAGGTGAATGGGTGTGTTGCAACTGGCCAAGGTATTCTCATCAATCACATTAAATAAGTTTTTAATATAATAACTAAAAAGTTCAAAAAGATTAGTTATTATTATTGATGTTATTAATGTTGTTGTCGTTGGTTCTGTAAACCAATGGTTTTGAACTTGCATATCTTTAATAATCATGAATTTACTTAAATACCCTCATAAAATGATATTTGCTTGTATACCTCTACAAATCAATTATATTTGCTTATATGCCCCTATGGTTAAGTTGATGTTAAATCAACAGATGGAATAAGGTTAAATTACTAAAATGGGTTTGCTTATATACCCCTTTAAATTTTTTATTTTATTTTGTAGACATTACTCATTTCATTCAACAAATGACCATTATGAGTTTGTTAATATACCCATCAAATTTTTTTATTATATTTTGTAGACTTTAAATTATTTAAATTATAAATAACCAATGTAATTTTTTTATGTACCCTTTCAATATTTTTAAAAATTATTAAAAATCATGAATTTTTGAGTAAATTTATATTTTAAAGGTTTTTACAAACATCTCTAAAAAATTTTACATTATCACATGCACTTTACAAACACAACCTAAAAATAGGTAAAATTAAGACATATAACAATATATAACAAATAATTTCATACACCTACTCAAAATATAATCACATATAAAATTTATAAGAAAGAAGTCTAATAATTGCTGTTTGGCTTGCCGACGATGAACACGATTGGGAGATTCTCTGAGTAAGCCCCGGCGACAACCTTGATCACACTGAGACTTTCGACGGTGAAGGCAACGAGACATGCGCAGTTGTCACGACGTCGAGTGTAGCCGGCGTTGAGTTGGTTTAGTAAGGTTAGGTTGAAACCTCCGGCGACGGCGTATACGTCTCTAACACTGATTTGATAGAGCCAACGAGTGAGATGGCGTGGCTTGAAGTGATTTGTGAGAAGCGAACTTCAAAAGATGGCGGCTGAGTGGTTGAGAAGTTTGAGAATTTTCTCATATGGTTTAGGTTGGATGATGTTAAGGGTAATTGGGTAATTTTGTTAAGTTAATTAGGAACTATGGTTAATTTCATTAACCCTAACGGTGGCTAATGGTAACTAACGGCAGAGATATATAAGTAAAAAAGTTAGTTTTATGGGGGCATGTAAAAAAATAGTATTTTTATGGTGGGATTTAAAGAATTTTATGGTTTTGAAGGGATATGTAAGCAATTTTAAAAAGAAAAAAACATATAGACGTGCGTTACGAAGTTCGAAGCGAAAAGAGGGGCTTCATGCTAATGGCAACAGTAGAAACTGAAGTAGCCGGCTATATATATATCTGTATATGAAGCAGAGCACGGCTAATTATTACACATTATTGACTTGTGCACGCATGAACTACGATGGGATTTGCTTATTTTATATATATATATATATATATATATAGATATTGTTCATTAATTAAACTTCAGCATCACTTATTGATGACCATGGCAACCCCTGTAGCCACGGCTTCATTTGTAGTTTGCTTAGCAGACGGAAAATGAAAGGGTGGCAAGTTAGTTCGTGCATGCCATCTTCCGCGGCCTTACACGACGACGTTACCATCATCATGAAGGACGAGAACATGGTTGCCTTGTCCCCCGCTTTTACTGTTAGACCACAGGGCGTTGCCGTCGGACTTGTAAATGACCAAATTTCCGTTACACGCGAAAGTGAGGTAGCAGTTTGTGGCCATGCCACTAGTGTTGGAGGACCAGATGGGGTTGCAAATGTTATACAACACCAAGTAGCAGTCTGTCTGCATAGCTAAAGTGTAGTTCCCATTGGTCAGGGATCGCCCTGTCCCGAGTGCTTCACCAGGGTAAAGTATATCGTCGGCCATAGAACAAAGAGGAGCCACCACAAGGAGCAGGGTGAGGGCGAGGGAGAGGGAAGCAAATGCTCTTGGGATAGCCATTGTGTAATAGTAGACTGGAGTGCATTGCCTTTTACTTTGGCCTCTAGATAGACACTCAAGATGAGAAATTTTTTTGGCTTAAAAAAAAAAAATTGACGAACTTATATATTACTTTTCTTAATTGGTGGCAGGTAGTGTTTAATTATATATAAATGCTGAGGGTATCGGATGTGAATTTTTATTTAAGGGTTAAAATGCTTCAAAGTTTATCACATGAAGTGATTAAATTCACATCGCTGGTATACCAATTAGCACCCTCCTCCTTAATTACCCCCAAAATATCCTTCCCTCTGAAAAACTTAAGGCAAACATTACCAACTCTTACCCGCATCTTGTTCTTGCATGAAAACTCCAACAATGAGATTGGCATTTGTAATGTGTGCTTACTTTTTTTTTTCTTACTATTTTATTATTTATGTAAAAAATGTACCATTTATGGTCCTGTCACATTTATTGCATTTGACAACGAGAGAGATAGATTTGATGAGTAGATGTGGTCCTCACATTTACTATACCTGACTATAAGACATAGTTTTGATGAGTGGATGTGGTCCGTCAAATTTATTATATTTGACAATAAGACGAATAGTTGTGATGAGTGGATGTGGTTTTTTTATTTTTACTCTGTTAACTATGTACAATATTTTTTAAAAAAATTATTACTATATACTGAATTTTTTTTTTTAATCCAAAATTGTATATGTCTATCACACTTATCCGAGAATATTATTTATTTGTGTCTATGCCATTATTGCTGCTTATTTATTATCTAGTTTTGTTGGTGATAAATGTGGATAATTTGTGCATAAATGTCTTCATAGTTGTATATGCATATATAGTTCTAGGGCACATTAATGTGATTGCCATAAAGTCCAGAGCTACGACCAATCTCCTATATATAAATGTATTTTGTATGAGATCCATCAATATGAAAAACTATGTTTATTCAACTAAAAGTTTCTTTTTTTTTTATTGTTTTTTTTTTATTTTCTTTTGTTATTAGGGCAATGTTCCTACATTTCTGTTTGTGTTTCTCTTAATAGTTTATTTGCTATGGACGGCAAAGATCCTAATGCAAATAAATTTTTAATGAAGGTGATTGTTACCTAATTAAGTGCTACTATCGTTGTTAACACTTCTCAAAAATAAAAGTTTAGTTTTTTTAGAACGAATTTAATTATTTTCTTTGTTTAAAGGTAGTTATTATTGTCAACCATTGGATAGACCAAAGGTATGATATAAAAGTGTAAGGAGATCTCGAATCATTTCCCGGCATGATTGTTTCAATAATGTTCATGTAGTGTACATTTGAATCAAGTACTGTTTATGTACTGTTCACGGGGGTAGGCATGGATTCCCCGTAAGAGAAACAATGGTTTCACTTATCCATAATTACATGGATTTATATATATAGGAGGATTTGTAAACTACTATAACTGTTGAAACTAGGATTTATCAATAGCAAAGAAATATCTTCTGAGGCTTAAGACCATCTCCAACCCACAATCCCAAATTTCTATCCCAAATCCCAAATTTGGTCTTACTACAGGAAATTTTACTCCAACCACAAATCTCAAATTTTATCCCAAAAAAGAATATTCTTATAATATTCTTTTCATATATTATTTTCTTATAACAACCACCTTCTTCATCATCAAATCCATTTGGAAGCTATTTCGATAATATAGGCGGAAGTGCTAGTGATTTATTAGAATATTAGTTTTAATTTAATTAGTTTTTACATTGTATTAGCTTTTATTAAGGTTATTTTCAATAAAATTTCAACTATTCCTGTTTTATAAATTTATTATATATTAATAATTATCAATTTTAGTTATTAATTAAATAATTATTATTATTGATTATTAATTAATTACACACAAATTAATATTATAAATAACTACTTATAATTATATTAATGAAATAATAATTTTATATTTTTCATTACAATAATAAAAACAATAAAAAAATAAAAAAATAATAAAAAATAAAAAATAATGTGGGACCCCAAATTTGAGGTTGCAATAGTGTGACCCCAAATTTGGGGTTGCACTATTGCAAAACCCAAATTTGGGGTGGGATTTGGATGTGGGTTGGAGTACTTTACACCCAAATCCCACCCCAAATTTGGGATTTGGGTGTAAGGTTGGAGATGGTCTAATTCATTGGAGTATGAGGCTTAGCTCTCAAAGGGCTAGTTGGTTATGTCTTGGATACTTTCTCAACTTAATGGAGCGTAACCTTGCTAAAATCTCTACTTATATATTATGAGTCTTCATTGAAAAGGGCGGTTGCTTGATCAGACATATATGGTAACCAAAATAATTTTATGCGAATTTTTTAGATTCAAAATATTTTGTTAGTTATAATTACACACTTTTTTCAGATTGATGTTATATAAATACATTTATATATAGGTTATTGGTTCTAGCTCTTGAGTCTATAACAATCACATTCATTCAACCTAGAAATATGCATAAACAACTATGAAATCCTTGAGTTGTATTTATACACAAATTATTAATATTTATCCCCGGCTAAATTAGATAATGAATAAGCATAAATAATGGCGTAGATACAAAGAATTAATATTCTTCTTTAAGTAGAATTAATGCTTTAAAAATATTGTACATTATATTATAGTCAATAAAAAAAATAAAAAATGACACTTACTAATTAAATCTCTCATTGTGAGATGCCGTAAATGTGAGGAGATCATATGTGATATATTTTATATATAGCCAATAAAAAAGTAAGAAAAAAAATACATCAACTCAACTAAATTATCCGTCTCGTTGTCCGATACGTTAAATGTGAGGGGACTATAATTGGTACATTCTATATATAAATAATAATAAAATATAAAAGAAAAAAATTACTATCCAGCTCATTGTCAAATGTGATAAATATGATGAGAACATAAACTATGGGGAAACTGGTGGACTAGAAGATCTTCAAATTGTTAAGTTAATCTTATATATGTTTGAGGGGATGACTGGTTTAGCTACCAATTTCTCTAAAACATGCCTTTATTCTTCGGATCTGGGGAAACTCCCGGAGGTGGAGGCGGCAGATACACTTAATTGTGAAAGGAGTTTGCTTCCAGTTACGTATCTTGGTATCCTTATTTCTGGAAGAAGACCAAGGAAGCAAGATTGGGAGGGCCTCATCTCTACGATTAGAAAGAGGCTGGCTTCGTGGAAAGTCAGACATGTTTCTCTGGGGGGTAGACTCGCATTGATTAACGTAGTGCTTACTGCGATACCTACGTACTGGATGTCCCTGTTTCGTTTACCTTGTTGGGTCATCAAGGAAATTAACCGGATTAGACGTGACTTTTTATAGTCTGGGACGGATTTGATTCATCCGCGCTGCAGACTCATAAATTGGCATAATATTTGTCGTGAACGCGACCAAGGGGGTTGGGGCATTTTGGACCTACATAATTTCAATCAGGCATTAGTGGGGAAATGGTGGTGGAGATTTATGTCGGACCGCTCATTTTGTGGTGCCGAGGTAATTAAGTTCAACTATGATATGGACCATTGGAATATGTTCCCTAGGCAATCAGGGAGAATTTCCTTTTTCTAGAAAGGGGTGTTAAATTGTCTTCTGGCTTTTCGAAGTTGCATTGTGTATGGCATTAACTCTCGGAGGGAGACGTTATTTTGGAAAGATAGCTGGTTAAGTGGCAGAGCACCGATGTGTATTTGGAAGGAGGAATTTGGTAGATCTTTGGAACCGAATGGCACTGTTAGTGACCTGTTTTTTCTTTTGTCACGGTCCCCATTCATGGAGTAGACGGAAGTGAAGACTTTTTTGGAACAGAGGCAAGTGCAGGAGGGGGTGATCGAAGATTCTAAAAGGTGGCGTCTTACTAGGAATGGGGTGTTCACAGTGAAATCATTCTACACATTCCTGAATGATGGTGGACTGCGGTGCCCTTTAGCGAAATTTTTTTGGAAAAGTACTTGCCCGAAGAAAATAAACATTTTTAATTGGCTAGCTTGGAAAAACAGGATTCTAACCTTGGAGAACTTAGAAATCAGAAGATGTAACCGGCTACCGACGGCGACCTGTGTCTTGTGCAATGCGGCGACTGAGACGGTGGATCATCTCTTCTTGCAGTGCCCGTTGGCAAAGCATGTGTGGAGATACTTCAATCGTATGCTCGGTCTCCCGGATCTACTAGATTGACTTCATCTGGTTTGGGGGGCTTGGAGATTATCTATCAGAGCCTGTAGAGAGTTCGGGGTCTTAGTGGTGAAAGCGATTGTGTGGAATCTTTGGCTTGCTAGGAATGACTGCATGTTTAATGATATTATGGTGTCTGTTCATGCTTTAATTGTGAAGATTGATCGAATATTATTATCCTGGTTTTCTACAATTAATGACAGATCGAGAGCAAAGATGGAGGAGCATTCTACTACCATCAGGCGTAGTCTGGAGTTTCTGAGCTAGACGGGGGAGGAGCAGGTTGTAGCATCCATTCCGGATGCAGGGCTCTCTTCGCACACTAACTAGTCGGCTGAGTTCCTAGGGGAGGGTTGAGGCGGTTGGTTTGCCTCGTTTTGTGTTTTTTCATGTTGGTTTGTAGCTGTTTTGTTCCACTTCTTGTGGTTGGGATTTGTATGTTGTTTTTGTTTTAATTGACGTGGTTTATCCACTTTTTCAAACTATGGTAAATATGATGAGACCATAAGCTATGGTAAATATGATGCGATAAAATTACTATGCTACTTCTAGTGCTTCATATGTTTGTATGTTATGTTTTTATGTCTATACAAGTTTTTATTTTGTTCCACATATCATATAAAATTTTAAATTTGTATTTATTAAAAAGATTTTATTTTTAATAAAGTTAAAAAAGTTTTATTGGTCATCATTTCAAAAATAATTATTATTATCAGCATCATTATTTTATTTTTAAATTTCCTTTATTGTGTATATATATACTTGCAAATTTTTTGCCATCTCAGAGTATTGTGTCTCATTACAATTCGCATTACAGAGCAAACATCACTTTATTCCACTCGGTCAAAATCCTTAAAAGCTGATCACTTTGAAGGGTAACCAATTTGACGTCGACAAGAGTACCAAGTACCAAGTACCAACCATTTGTATAGATAATATTATAAATTAGAACCGACCATAGCCTATTTGCACGATGTCTACCATGTGAGAAGAGACTTTGACAAGGCTAAATACTTGGCAAAAAGATTTTTACCTACGAAAACTAATGCAATATTAATTTAGTGGGTTCACAGCTGTGGAGTCCTTTACCTTTGTGGTGATATTTGGTTGTTTATCTACTTTTAATAGGGTGGACAAAATCATTCATTGAAACCAAGATAATTCCAGTGATACTCAACGGTTTTAGGGTCAATCGAGATCAGGCCTCTGTGACAGGCTGTTCGTTTCGGAGAGAACCCGGGATCGAACCTCACGTCTCTACTCAAACGCGAGAGCACACGCATCGCCTCTACAGGTTCGGTCATTGTCGCCTTTCTATAAAGAAAAAGTTCCATATTGTAAAAAGAAAAAAAATCTCTAGACTTTTCACTTTGCGGACAAGAAATAAAATTTTCTATTAATCTTGTTTGTGTGGGTTTATTTGTTTCGAAAAAAAAAATTACTTTTTATTAAATTTATTTATGAAGAATATCTTTTAGATCATTATTAGTATTGAATATGCTTATCGCAATATAAATTATTGGCAACTATTATATGGTCCTCCCACATTTAAAACCTACCATAGATAGTACTCCTATAGTTACTTTTTTTACTTGCTCTATTTTAAAATTTTATTTGGTTATTTATATATTTTTATTTATAAAATTTATGAAACATTAAATAGTTTTTTTTTTTCTAACTTTATCTTATATCTTTAATATACTTCTATGTATTTAATATTTTTTAGAAAATTAAAACACAACGTTAAGAGAATAAAATATATAATTAAATTATAAAAAATTAATGAAATTTTGATGGTGTTTTAAACGGGGTAATTTTGAAAAATTGATACAATTTTTTATAGATTGCAGATAATAACTAATTTCAACTAACTTTTTTTTTTTAATAGGAGTCAATTGATTAAGGTGCATGGGCATGTA
This sequence comes from Dioscorea cayenensis subsp. rotundata, assembly GCF_009730915.1. NCBI lineage: Eukaryota > Viridiplantae > Streptophyta > Magnoliopsida > Dioscoreales > Dioscoreaceae > Dioscorea > Dioscorea cayenensis. The sequence goes on from NC_052488.1 coordinate 23,459,916, forward strand.
ATTTAAATAGAACCAGATGTAATAATATGGTTATGTGCAATGATAATATTCAAATCCCACATCAATAATTTCCTCACATTAGAAACCCATAGTGATGCTTTCTTTCATCCTTCAGAAAGATCGCAACCTCGCCGTGTATGGCCCGGAAACCAGCTTCAACCAAAACTAGCTAGGCAGGCTCTGATGGTCTCCTCATTGACAGTAATGACAGTAAAGATTATTCTGATCTTTTTGTTGTTATGTACGATTTATAAAAACGTGTATCTTCTTCGATGTTTAGTTTTGATTGTTCCAATTTATTGATCTTTGACATTGATGCATCCAATAAGAGATTCATAGCTCTAAAAGACCAGTCTAGGTTGGGCACATAAACTCCCTTTAAATTAGGAGATGTGGATGTGAGACTTAAACGCGACTTGGAAAGCACCTCCAGAAATTAAGTTCTATTCTTATCTATTCACCCATACATAAAAAAATTGGATCAAGTGTGATAAAGCATAAACTTCTGGAGGTATCGGCACTCGGGATCCAAACCAGCTTCAACCTTAATTAATTGCCTCAGCTGAAGCCATCCCGGGCTGCAGGATCCCACTGTAGTGGGAATTTTCAAAATGTACAGTGTTTTAATTGTGGTAGATTTGACTGAAATTGCTGTTGAACTTGTCTCTGATAATTTCCTCTGCCTTCACCAACACCCACTCCACGGGCTGGGGTTGAGATCAACTTTGCATCCAAAAACCACTCCACCGATCACCACAACTTGAAGCTCTCCTGCTGCTGTACCAATTACAGTATCTCTTTCAATCAAACACTTCACCTCCCCATAAATCCACCTTCCATTAAAAATTCTAAAAAAAAGAAAGAATGGAAAAACACTCCAATTCTCCACGAGATCCAAATTATCCGATCATCGATCCAACCAAACTTTTTTTTTTTGGAAACATTCCAAATAAAGACAATATATATAGAGGTGTCATGGGCTTGTTTTTAGGATTATGCGAATCATGGGTCTGAACCTAGGAAATGACAACATTTGTGACTATGTCTGCTTATGTGAAATCAAAATATTCTGATCAGGGCAGATCCAGATGATCCGAATTATTGTATGGATAAGAAATGACAACTATTTTTATTTTTTCAATATGGATGAAACACCTTCATTAATAAAGAAAGATATAACACACTAGAATTTGCGAACAAAACTAACAACCGACAAATAAACCACTAGATGTGGTAAAAAAAAAACCCAAAAGCCGAAATAGCCGGCATGAAAAAATGATTAAATGTTTATATATACAAGGCTGGTTTTAATAAAAATGAGTTCTCAGAAGAAGTCTTAACAAAAATATTATTTTTATTAAATAAAAAATTATATAATAAAAAAACAACTATAGCTCTATGTGGTCGGCATATAGGAGTCCAAAGGGGTCATCCTAGGTATAGCCCTATAATGTTTGTACCAAAGGACGACATTATAATATATAATAAATTGTTAAGTACATCAATATATCATCATATCTACTCCTTCTGTTTTTTTTTATTTGTTAGATTTATTTATTTCACACACATTAAGAATATCAGTTAAATTTAGATAATAATTTAAATTTTATAAAATATTTTATTATGTTTTAAAAATACCGATATTTAAACTCTACTAAGTGGAGTATATGATTTAATACTTAGTTGATTGTGATTTATTAAAAATTATATAAATATATTAATTTAAAAAATAAATTTTAAAAAAATTATTTAATATTACACAAAATTTCTAATATGATAAGTAAAAAAAATAAATAAATAAAGAATAGTTTCAAAACATGATAAGTAAAAAAAAACTTTTTAATTAATGAAATCTCAATTTATTTAATTATGAATATACAATTTATTTAATTATGGATATAATTTTCCTTATGCAGAATAACATCAAGAGTTAAGCCAATAAAAACCATAACTTTAATAAAAAGCTCAAGTAGACAGGTGGCCATTATTCTTATCTATTTGTTGTTATGTACGATTTTATTCAATTCAAAATTTTAGTATAAAACATAAGTAGGATGTTGCCATTATTCTTTCTTTTTTTTTGTCTGGCATTTTATTTTAAAAGGATCTTTTTAAGGGAATTATTTTCCAAATTAATTGAGTTATAGTTTTAACTTTTAAAATTCATAAATAAATATTTTAAAATATAAAAATCTGTAGCATGCAACCTTGAAGGAGAACGGTTACTATAGTGATTTTTTTATAGTTATGTAAAGATTAGCTGTTATTATTATTATTATTATTATTATTATTAGGATGATCATGCTGCTGTTGCTGATGTTAATGTTGTTGTCGTGGGTTCTGTAAACCAACAAAAAAAACATGTGGACCTGCGTTACGAAGTTCGAAGCAAAAGGAGGCCTTCGTGCTCCTGGCAACAGTAGAAACTGAAGTAGCCGGCTACTTCATATATAAATATATATATATATGAAGTAGGGCACGGCTAATTATTACAAATTATTGACTTGCGCAAGCATGAACTAGGATATGGAATGCGCTTATTATATATATAGATATTGTTCATTAATTAAGCTTCAGCATCACTTATTGATGACCATGGCAACCCCTGCAGCCTCGGCTTCATTTGTAGTTTGATCAGCAGACGGAAGACGAAAGGATGGCAAGTTAGTTCGGGCATCCCATCTTCCGCGGCCATACACGACGACGTTACCATCATCATGAAGAACGAGAACATGGTTGCCTTGTCCCCCGCTTTTGTTGTTAGACCACAGGGCATTGCCGTCGGAACTGTGAATGACCAAATTGTTGTTCGTCGCGAAAGTGACGTAGCAGTTTGTGGCCATGCCACTAGTGTTGGAGGACCAGATGGGGTCGCAAACATTATACAACACCAAGTCGCAGTCAGTCTGCATAACTAAAGTGTAGTTCCCATTAATCAGGGATCTCCCTGGCCCGAGTACTTCACCAGGGTAAAGTGTGTCGTCGGCAATAGAGCAAAGAGGAGCCACCACAAGGAGCAGTGTGAGGGCGAGGGAGAGGGAAGCAAATGCTCTTGGGATAGCCATAGTGCAGTAGACTGGAGCGCATTGCCTTTCCCTTTGGCCTCTATTTATAGATAGACACTCAAGATGAGAACTTTTTGGCTTTATTTAACGAACTTATATTTTACTTTTCTTAATTGGTGGTAGGTAGTGTTTATATATTAACCCTGAGGTTATCGGATGTAAATTTTACTCAAGAGTAAAAATGCTTAAAAGTTTATCACATGAAGAGTAATTAAGTTCACATCGTTGATCATATACCAATTATCACCTACCTTTTTAATTACCCCAAAATATCCTACCCTTTCTGAAAAGTAAGGGGAAACATTACAAACTCTTACTCACACATTATTCTTACATAGTAGATCTCAAACTCTTACTCACACCTTGTTCTTATATAGCAGATCTGGTAATGAGACTGATATTTTTTTATAAGTGGTCATTTTTTTTTTACTTTTTTACTGATTATATAAAAATATATCATTTATGGTCCTGTCACATTTATTGCATCCGATAATGAAAAGACCAATTATGATGAATGGATGTGGTCCACACATTTACTGTGTATGACAATAAGACAGTTTTGATGAGTGGATGTGATTTTTTGTTTTCTTTTTATTAACTACATATAGTGTAAAATATTTTTAAATATTTTACTATGTACTGAAGTTTTTATCCAAAATTATATATGTCTGTCACATTTATTGGAGAATGTTATTTCTTATTTTAGATTGATTTTATATAAATACATTTATATATAGGTTATTGGTTCTAGATCTTGAGTCTATAACAATCACATTAATTGAACCTCGAAATACGGATAAACAACTATGAAATCCTTGAGTTGCATTTATAGACATATTATTAACATTTATCACAAGCTAAATTAGATAATAAATAAGCATCAATAATGGCATAGATACAAAGAATTAATTCTTCTCTTAGTGTCATGGGCATATATTATTATGAATAAAAATTAAGTAGAATTAATGCTTTTAAAATATTGTACATTGTATATAGTCAATAAAAAAATGGCACCCACTCATTAAATCTCGCTCTCATTGTCAGATGCCGTAAATGTAAAGTGATCATAAGTGATATGTTTTATATATAGTCAATAAAAAAGTAAAAACAAAAAAAACAAAATACATCAACTCATCAAAACTATCCGTTTTGTTGTCAGATGCATCAAATGTGAGGGGACCATAACTGGTACGTTCTATATATGGTTAATAAAAAGTAAAAAAAAAAATTACTATCCAGCTTATTGTCAGATACGATAAATATAATGGGACCATAAACTATGATAAATATGATACGATAAAACTATGCTACTTCTAGTGCATCATATGTTTGTTTGTTATGTTTTTATATCTATACAAGTTTTTTTTTTTATTTTGTTCCACATATCATATAAAATTTGTATTTATTAAAAAGATTTTTTTGGATAAAGTTAAAAAGATTTTATTGGTCATCATTTCAAAAAATAATTATTATTATCAGCATCATTATTTTATTTTTAAATTTCTTTTATTGTGCATGTATATATATACTTGCAAACTTTTTGCCATCTCAGAGTATTGTGTCACAACACAATTCACATTATAGAGCAACATCACTTTATTCCACTCTACTAAAATCTTTGACAGCTGATTACTTTGAGAGGTCGTTTGGTTCGTGGTAATGAAATATTACTAAATAATGAGATTACCATGGTAATATGAGTGAGAATGTTATATCGTTGGGAATATTGCGGTAATTTAATATAATTATATTTGGTTGGGAACTCTTATTACCGAGAATAGTTTATTACCGTGTTTGGTTATTATGGTAATCAATTTGTTAATGTTGTGTATGGCTCATATATACACAAGTAAACGAGCAGATGTGGGAACGGAGTGGAGTGGTGTGGCAACATCTTTCATATTGTGGGAGCATCAGTTTAATAGGTTGGGGTGCGGGGGAAACGCCCCCGCGGTAGGATACAAGGGGAATTTGTATCTTGTTAAGATTATGATTTGATAATTTTGTAATTTGTATCCGGATAGAATTTGTATCCGGATAGGTTTAGAATCTGGATATGTTTATGATCCAGATAGAGTTAGGATCCAAATAGGTATGTATTTGAATAAATTTAGGTTTTTACCTATAAATATTTGTAACTCTAGTCTTTTGTCTTAACCGTGACAAGAGACAAGTAAATAAGAGGATTACGGCTGCTCCACTCCCGAGGACGTAGGCACATTGTCGAATCTCGTAAATCTTATGTGTGTGTTTTTATTATCTTATTGCTATCTTGATTTCTCCTGGGGATCCTCTATTTTTGGTAACAAGTGGTATCAGAGCCAGGTTTTTCACTGGCAGGATGAACTCTGTTAAAAAATTCGATGTGAAAGGTTAAATGGAATTGGGAATTTCGGATTATGGCAGCGGAGGGTAAAGACTTTGCTAGTGCATCAGGGGATGTTGAAAGCATTGGAAGAGAGAAAGCCTCAAGGTTTGGAAGACCAAGTTTGGTTGGATTTACAAACAAGAGCGGCGGCAATTATTCGGTTGTGTTTGGCGGATAATGTTATGTATCACATCATGGATCTCTCCTCTCCGATGAAGAATAACCATTTGTATAGATAATATTATAAATTAGAACTGAACCTAGCCTATTTACACAATGTCTACCACGTGAAAAATCCATGTGAGAGGAGGCTTTGGCAAGGCTTAGTCCTTGGCAAAGTAATTTTTACCTGCAAAAACTAGTGCAATCATTGTGGGTTTTCAACTGTAGAGTCCTTTACCTTGTGATGATATTTAGTTATTTATTTATTTTTAATAGAGTGGATAAAATCATTCATCGAAACCAAGATAGTTCCATGTCGGAAAAAAATAAAAAATAAAATAAAATAAAATCTCTCGACTTCTCACTTGCGAGACATGAAATAAAAATTTCTATTAATCTTTGTGTGGGTTTTCCATTTCTTAAAAAAAATTACTTTTTATTAAATTTATTTAATGAAAAATAACTTTTAGAGCGTTATTAGTATTGAATATGTCCACCGCAATATAAATTATGGCCAACTACTATATGGTCATCTCACATTTAAAACGTACTGTAATTAGTACTCCTATAGGTATTTTTTTACTTGCTCTACCCATTTTTATGTTTCTATTTACAAAATTCATGAAACATTAAATAGTTTTTTCCTTCTAACTTTCTCCTTTATTTTTAATATACATCTATATTTTTCAATACTTTTGAGAAAACTAAAATGTTAAGAGAAAATAAAAGATAAAATTAAATTATAAAAAAATTAATGAAATTTTGATGGAGTAAATTGGTTAAGCTGGACATGTAATTTAAATAAAACGTGGTGGAAAGATACTGTTTTGTGCAATGACATATAGCCCTTATATTCAAAACCTACATCAATGCTTTCCTCACATTCAATGCTTTCTTATTGAATGTTTTTTTTATTATAAAAATTTTGTTATATAATTATATAACAAAATTTTAACTCTCAGAAAACTTAGTAATTATATTACTTTAATGTTTTTTTTATTATAAAAATTTTGTTATATAATTATATAAAAAAATTTTAATTCTCAAAAAACTTAGTAATTATATTACTTTAATCGCAACTAGGCTCGCTAAGAATTAGTTGTTTCATTAGTGGTAGGTAGCATTTGTGAATCTAGAGATTTATTAAATTTGAATTTAATTTACACTCAAATTAGGTGTCTAATAACTTATATATATATATATATATATATATATATATATATATATATATATATATCAAATTAGGTGTCTCATAACTTTTATATATATATATATATATATCAAAGTAAGAAAGTCTCTTGCCATGTGTCAACCTCTCATTAAAAATTTTTCAGCCAAAATTTATATAATATTATAAAAATATAAAAATATTTATAATTATCTTTAATTTTGTACCAAAATTTTAAAAATATTTATAATTCAGAAATGCGTTGATAATTTTAAAAATTAATGAGATTTTGATATAAAAATATCGTTGAAATATTAACTTCAATTAATTATAGATTATTAGAAAGGTTGCATTGTATAATATTTAAAATTTAGATTAAATGTGTTTTAAAAAGTTTGAGTAACAATATATTTGATTAAGTTTAAACATTATTATGAAAATCATGATAATTATGTCGAGTTCGATACATAACTCGGGCAAAACACTAGTATCATAAAAGTAATTAAGCTGATGATATCATGATATCAAACATTGTTATTGTTAGTTCCTCCGGTGTAGTTTATCGGTATTAGGTAACACTTAAGCACTCATAGAAGTCTCACACAAACCAATAAAGAAAGAGCACACAAACAAACATAAGGAGACACACAACGTTGGTAACCCAGTTCGGCGTCCACTCGCCTACGTCGCGGGGGCGAGCCCGAGATAAACAATCCACTAAAAAGAGGTAAAAAAATAGATGAGTACAAACACTCATCACTCACACTCTCAACAATAAAGATCACTACCCTCCCTAGATTGTCTGGTGCTCACACACTCTACTCAAAGAGTTACTCAAGAGTCACACTTTACAATCTACGAGCAAGGTAGCTTATATAGACGTCTCAACGTCCCAAATATAGCACATACCTCTTTTAGAATCTCCATGGCTACTAATTTAAAAACACTGCTAGAAATTAGTCATTGCAACTCCAGTTTGTAACATGAATTTACAACATAGCCCTGATCGCGACTTGATCGAGTTACGTTACGTTGCGGACGACCTCAAGACCCATCAACCTCCCTGTCATGCTTAGTCCGAGTCGATGCGATCAAATCTCCCAATCCCGATCGCCGGGCAACTAGCCTACCTCCTCGGGTTCCTCATCACGCGATCCCTCGCAGAGGCGCACGTCTTTGTGCGTCTTCACGAAACTTGCCAAACTTAGTCTTCAATCCACCTAAGTTTGGTCTTCAAAGATTCTCCAAACTTGATCTTCAATTCACCCAAGTTTGGTCCTCAAATTTCTGCAGTTAATAGACTTCAATGATTCTAATCAGGATTCTTCAAATCATATCTTCATTCACACCATGAATAGATCTTTTTAATTAAGCTCCACCATATTTAGTCTTCAATCAAATCACCTAAATATGGTCTCGATATGATCTTGTCTTCGAGTTGTAATGCATTCTCAAAAAAATAACTCCACCAAGATCTTTAAGATAAACTTCACCATGATCTTCAAGATATTTTGGCTCCAGTGTTGAGACTTACTAAAAAATAGCTCCACCAAGATCTTCAAGATGTTTGCCTTAGACTCCAAGTCTCGCTTCGCTATCACGTCTTTGTCAGCATCATCAATTATGCTTTATCACCTTATTTGCCACATCACTTGGTCTAGGTGTCAAATCATGCCAATAAATAGTGCGGTTGCACTAACAGTTATTATTATTATTATTGTTGTTGTAATTTTTGGAGATTATGATAAAACACAAATCCATAGTTATCTAGTTATTAATTTGAATTAAATTTGATTGCGGCACTTTAAGAAATAACTAAACTTAATTTTGGAGAAGTGTTGATATCACTATCAACAGTAGCACTAAATTAGGAGATAAGGACCTTCATTAAAAATTTAGTCTCATTAGACTTCACTTTGCCATTTGTAACAAATAAATAATTAGGAGACAAACAATAGAGATGCAGAATCATTGCCTAGTACCATAAGAAAATAAAAGAAAACGAAACCTTTAGATGAATAAACACAGTTTTTCATATTGATCTATGTAAAATTCATTTATATATAGGAGATTTGTTCTAACTTTTGATCAGTCTACAACAATCACATTTATTCAACCTAGAAATATGCATAAACTACGATGAAATCCTAGAGTTGCATTTATACACAAATTATTAACATTTATCACCTGTTAAATTAGGTAATAAATAAGCACCAATAATGGCATAGAGACAAAGAATTAATCTTTTTCTATAAGTGTGATAGACATATAAATAAAAGTTAAGTGAAATTATTGTTTTAAAAATATTGTACATTATAGATTGTCAATAAAAAAAATGAAAAATCACATCTACTATTTAAAACTATATATCTTATTGTCCGATGCCATAAATGTAAAAAGATCATAAGTGGTATGTTATATATATATATGGCCAATATATAAAAAAGTAAAAAAAAAAAAAAATTGCATCTACTCATCAAAACTATTTGTCTTATTGTCAGATATATTATTATCAGATATAATAAATGTGAGAGGACCATATGCATTAAATGTGAGAGGACCATATATATGTGAGGGGACCATAATTGATATATTCTCTATATAATTAATATAAAAAGTAAAAAAAAATTTACATCCATCCATCAAAATTATTTATCTTATTGCAACAAGAAGGTGTGGATAAGTTTTCGTGATGTTTCTCATTTACTTTTCACAAAGGGAAGCATATTTTACCGATAACAAGGTCGGTGCTACTTGCTATATCAGCTATGTGAACTTAATTACGCTTCATATGATAAGACTTTAAAGGGTTTTAACTTTTAAGGTCGAGTAAAATTCATATCCGATAACCTCAGCGTTAATAAACACTACACACCACCAATTAAGAAAAGTAAAGGATAAGTTGGGCATTTTCTTAAAGCCAAGAAAGTTCTCTTCTTGAGTGTCTATCTATAAATAGAGGCCAAAGGAAAGGGAAATGCATTCAAGTTGTAGTTCAGTGACTCCAGTCTACTACACAATGGCTACCCCAAGAACATTTGCTTCCCTCTCCCTCACACTCGCCCTCGCCCTCGCCCTCGCTCTTCTCCTTGTGGTGGCTCCTCTTTGCTCTATGGCCGGCAACATACTTTACGGTAGTAATTCACTTGGGCCAGGGCAATCCCTGGCCTATGGGAGCTTTAAGCTTGTTATGAAGGAGGACTGCAACTTGGTGTTGTATGATATTTGCAACACCGTCTGGGCCACCAACACTAGTGGCCGTGGCACAAATTGCTACCTTGCTTTCAGGAGTAACGGCAATTTGGTAATTCAGAATAGCAACGGCCAAACCGTGTGGGCTACCAACCAAAGCGGGGGACAAGGCAACTACGTTTTCATCCTTCAGAAAGATCGCAACCTCGCAGTTTATGGACCGGCAACATGGCAGACCAAAACTAGCTTGGCAGGCTCTGATGGTCTCCTCATTGACAGTAATGACACCATCTTTGGTGCTCTGCCTGCTAATAAAAACACCGAAGAAGCCAAGGCTACAAGGATTTCCATGGTCGTCGATAAGTGATGAGATCTTTGAATCTCACTGAACAATATATATAATAAGCGCATACCATCGTAGTTCGGAATGCGCAGGGTTAATAATTTGTAATAATTAGCCGTGCTCTAATATATATATCTACAGCTAGCTTCAGTTTCTACTGTTGCCAGCAGCATGAAGTCCCTTTTTTCACTTCAAACATTGTTAAGGTAGGCCCACACATAACCCACAACAACAGCAGCATCATCATCATAATCATAATAATAACAATAAGTAATTTTTACATTAACATTAATAAAAACCACAAATTCTTCACGGATTTTTATATTTTACAAACTTTATTTATTTTTTTTAAATGGCGTCTGTCTCTATGACGCGTGAGATAGATTGCGATTTTTACCCGTGAGTTAATTTCTCCAACGAGGATCCAAAAAGCCTCGACACTCACGCACGCTACAGCGAGACACTTTTATTTTGGGCTGCGTAACCACTTCAACCAAATGGCTTTGACTTTTATTTAAAAATTTGAAAAATAATTATTTTTAAAGATCTTTTAAAAATAGGATGCCAAACAACAACTACAAATGGATGACAATAATGCCCACATTGAGCTCTTTACTAAAGATTATATTTTATTTTCTTCACTTGGTAAAGCATTGATTTCATTCTTTAATAGGAAAACTATGTCCATAATCCTATAAATTCCAATTGCATTAACTTTGGTCATAATTTTTTGACATTTTTATTTGGTCTAAATATAAGACTAAACAAATAGAAAAACATCATAAAGATATATAGACATAGATGGTCCCTACTCCCTAGTTATTTGTCTTTTTATGATAATTGATAAGTGGAACTTGATGAAACCAACAATTCCAAAACAATTGGTAGTAAATGTCAGTCAGTCCACCACCAGTAAACCTGTTTCCTTCGTGAATTCTCCGCAAGAGCTATTATATTCTCTTTTGAGTATGTTTAAATTTAATTGTTCCAATTTATTGATCTTTGACATTGATGCATCCAATAAGACATTCATAGCTCTAAAAGACCAGTCTAGGTTGGACAAATAGACCCCCTTTAAATTAGGAGATGTGGATGTGAGACTTAAACAGGGACTTGCTAAAACATTCCAGAAATTAAGTTCAATTCTTATCTCTTCAACCATACATTAAAAATTGGATCAAGTGTGATAAAAGCTTATACTTCTGGAGGTATCGCACTCGGGATCCAAAACCAGCTTCAACCTTAATTAATTACCTCAGCTGATCCCATCCCGGGCTGCAGGATCCCAATCCACGGGCTGGGGTTGAGACCAACTTTGCATCCAAAAACCACTCCACCGATCGCCACAACTTGAAGCTCTCCTGCTGCTGTTCCAATTACAATATCTCTTTCAATCAAACACTTCACCTCCCCATTTATCCACCTTCCATTAAAAAAATTCTAAAAAAATAGAAAGAATGAAAACACTCCAATTCTCGACGAGATCCAAAATTATCCGATCATCCAACCAAACTTTTTGGAACATTCCAAAGACAATATATATAGAGGTGTCACAGGCTTGTTTTTAGGATTATGCAAATCATGGGTCTAAACCAAGGAAATAACAATATTTGTGACTATATCTGTGTTTATATGGTTTTCTTTTAATTCCTAATTCCATTAGGAATTTATTATTAAAATAAAAATAATAATAAGATATTTAAAAATAAAAAAATGAATAAAAGAGAGGAAAAAGAGGGAGTTTAAAGTTTTAAAAAAAGAAATTTAAATTCAGAAGAAGAAGAAGTGATAAGAATTGGAAAAAAATTTTGAATTTAAATTTTAAAAAAAATTCACACGATTGAAGATTTTCTGGGGGTGTTGAGGATTTTTGGGGAAACAGATGCTAAAAAAGAAAAGAGAAAAAGAAGAACAGAAAAGGAAGAGGAAAGAGAATGTATATATATATATATATATATTCGTTTGAAGTTTAAAAATATATATATATATATATATATATATATATATATATATGAATAATAATAAAAAAAGGGAGGGAAATTCAAAAATAAATAAATAAATAAAAATAATAATAAATACAAAAAGGAGATTATGGATAGGGATCGAAAAATTTTGAATTCAAAAATTAAAAGGAAAAAGAAAATCTCCCGGAGTTGGAGATTCTTCGGGGTGTTGAGGATTTTCGGGATGAAAAAAAGGACAAGGGGGAGACTGAGGAAAAAAGAGGAAAAGGAAAAAAAAAACAAAAAAATACAGAGAGCTCTAAAAAAAGTGGGAAGGAAAAAAGGAGAAAGGAGATGGAAGAAGAAAGGAAGGCAGGGAGAGTAGGAAGGTTTCTAATGAAGTTTAGACGTTTGACGAAAAAAAGAAAGTTCGAGAAAACAACGGATTATTTCGTACAAAGAAAAAAGGGTACAATATTTGTTTTTAATACTTCCCATCTAAATAATAAAAAGGGAAAAAATAATGAAGTGTCTTATTTTTTTGCATGATGAACATGATCATACATTTATATTCAACGGGCCCCCACTTTTTTTAATTTTTCTTTTGAATGCATGTCATGCATGTATATGCTGCCCATGATCCATTTCTCATGCATTAAGAAGAAAAATGCAATGGGTCCCACCTTTTTGAATAATTTTGAATGCATGTCATGCATGTATATGCTGCCCATGATCTATCTCTCATGCATTAAGAAGGAAAAAAATGCAATGGGTCCCACCATTTTGTGATTCTTTCATGCATTAAAAAAAAACACACATGCACGTACATGCATCATGATCCAGTTAGCATGAATCTCTTTTCTTCTCTCCCGGGTTTTCTCTCTCGTGCTCTCTCCCTCTCTCTCTTTTTCTCTCTCTTCTTTATTTTATCATTATCTTCTCCATAAAAACCCCGGATCTGATCGGCGATGGGCGCCGCCAAGGTCAAGGGGAAGTGCGCTGTCGACCTCAGGATGGGTTCCATCACAAGGAACAAGGTTCAGAACAAGAATAAGTAATGCCGGTCTTTTTCCGGCGATTACCGAAGGAGACAACCGGTAACTGTACCAACGTCCCTGTGTTCGTCAACACCTTGTACAACCTCGTCACCGACGTCTACGAGTGGGGATATGGGGCCAAAGCTTCCACTTTTCCTTTTCCATCCCTAACCTCTCACCGCGACGCTGTGCGCATCCATGAAAAAAACACGCCGACGATCTCATCAACGCGCATCCGGGCCTCAAAGTCCTCAACATTGAGTGCGAAGTCAGTGGTCTGATGCGTGCAGTCACAGCCCACCTCCGCGCCAACATCACAAGAACCATCATTAACGAGTACCAAGTTGCTCCTGTGTGCACTCACAACCAAAAAGCCGGTCTTGACTTAATCTGCGATCTGGTGTGCAACAGCCTCTTTTCGATGCCCTCCGTCTTCTCTCTCTCTCCCTCACTGTGTTTGTGCCAGAAACCATTTTCAATCGGTGATGGTTGTATGGCCTCATAGAGTCTATAAGAAGCTGTATATTCCTATAGAAGAGAACCCAGAATATAAGCTTCTCGGCTTTATTATTGATCCTCGTGAGAACACTCAAAGGAGAATGGATAAGAAAATGGACGTTAGGATCCTTATCCGAAGTAAAGGTTCTGCAAAAGATGAGAGATTGAGAAAGTACGAGAGGCCCGGTCTATGAAGAGAGACACAAGAGTTTGCATGTCTGTGTAGATGCAGAGGCACAGGATTCTTTGGGTGCATCTGTAAAGATGGTTGAGAGTCTCCTAATTCCTGTTGAAGATGAAGCTAATGAGTACAAGCATTCTAGGTTATTGGAGCTGGCTAAGTTGAGACAGAGAGTAATCTATGCAAAGAGTAACTAGGCCAATTCCTTGTGTGGTGTTTGTGAGGCTGGAGATGAAGGTGTGTCTCCATTCAAAAAGTCCTTCGCCTCCCTATTCCAAAGAGGCCATGCTAAGTCAGTATAGTGTTGAATTCTTTATTGGAAGAAAGACGGCAAGAATAAGAAAGTGATTGATAAGGTTAATAACCATGTTATTTCTCTTCCATGCACTGGGATGATAGTAGACAGATAGAATAGTATTCATCATTTTGGTACGTGTGATCAAGGACAAACAAACAAGCTTTGAGCAGAGGATAATTGCATCCACTTTAAGTGCTATTATACAAATGAATGGCTGCAAACTCGAAAGGAAGGCATTGTCTGTTCATGTTGCAGGCTACCTGCTTTTATTCTCACTAGCAGCTTACATATGGTTCTCCTTAGAGAGAACAATGATATTTTGTTTTGAAGAATAGAGGATGAGTTTATTGGTGAGGGGCATTTCTGGTAAAAAGAGGATGAGAGAAAAATGGTATATATATGAAGGGTGAGTAAAAAGAAAGATGGAAAAAATGAAAGAAGGATGTATATAATATGAAAGAGTGAGGAAAAAGAGAAGAGAGATATATGAAAAATGAAGGGTGAATTTGAAAAAAAAAGAGAGAAGACAAAAATATGGAAAAATGAAGGGTGAATTTAAAAAAAAAGAGAGAAGACAAAAATATGGAAAAAATGGAAGGGTGAATTTGAGAAAAAGAGAGAAGGAAAAATACTGAAAAACTGGAAGTGAGTAAAACGAGAGAAGAAAGGAAAAATATGGAAACGAAAGGATGTGGTTAAAAAAAGTAGAGAAAAATGAAAAAGTAAAGGATGAATTTGAGTGGGGGTATTTTTGGTGATTTTATTCTTTCGTAAGGCCTCCCTATATAAAAAATTTTACTGAAATTTCTCTCATTCCACCACGAAGTCTCGTTTTTCTCAGAATGAATTTCTATGAAATTTCTCCATTCCACCACTAAAGCTTTTCTGTTTTTCTGGGTAACGAGAATCTTTATGAAATTTCTCCTCATTCCACCACGAAGCTTTTCGGCTTTTTCAGTAACGAGAATTTCTATGAAATTTCTCTCATTCCACCACGAAGTTTTCGACTTTTTCGTGAGAATCGAGACTCTCTATGAAATTTCTCTCATTCCACCTCAAGCTTTTGGCTTTCTGAGAATCGAAATTTTTCATGAAATTTCTTTCTATTCCACCTCGAAGTCTTGACTTCCTAGGGGTAATCAGAAATTTTTCATGAAATTTCTCTCATTCCACCTCAAGTCTCGACTTCCTAGGGTAACGAGAAATCATAAATTCTCTCATTCCACCTAAGCTTTTGCTTTTCTGTAGTAACTAGAAATTTTTCATGAAATTTCTCTCATTCCACTGGAGTCTCGACTTTCTAGGGGTAACGAGTAAATTTTTCATAATTTTTCTAATTCCACCTCAAGTCTCGACACCTTTAGGGTAAGGAGAAATTTTTCATAAAGAAAAATCAAACCATTTCTTCAAGCTCACTTTGAGGTCTTTCGACACTCACTCGAGTAAAAATGAAATGAAAAAGAAAAGTAAAAATTTCCTTTGAAGTGATAAAAAAATGAATATAAAAATTCACAAAAAAATATCCTCGTCAACACTCATAAAAGAAGAGTCGACAAAGATTTTCTGAAACTCACTTTGACGTTTTTCGACACCACCGGAGTGAAAGGAGATGTAATAAAATGGAAAATCTTTTTCTTGAAATGAAAGGAAGAGTAAAAACTGAAAAATTTCACTGAGAGAAAAATGACTGATGAATAAAAAGGAATGAAAAATTTTCACAAAATAAAAATAAAAATAAAAATGTTTCTCGCCAACATTCATCGAAAAAGTTGAGTTTAGCAAAAGATTTTTCCTAAGCTCATTATGAGGTCTCTTTCAGATGAGTATGAGGTCCATTTTAAAAATCAAGTCAAAATTATTAAGTTAACGACCCTAACCATGTTAAAGGTCACGACTTTATCAAAATGGAAAGGCTCAAAAGCATCAAGAGCTAAGACCTAAATGCACTCAAGTAAACGATAAACGCAACTCAAGTTTTAAAGCACCAAGAAGCCAAAGACTTGAGGAGTTTCACAAGTCCAGAGCCGAGATTTTACAAGCAAAAAGAGCCAAAAGCCTTCAGCCGATAAAAAGAAGTAAAAGTAATCAAGTAGGCAACTTGTAAATGTAGAGAGTGGCTGCACTTGACTAGGCTATGTTTCAAGACACAAACCTATATAAAAAAAAGAAATCGAGGAGAGCTACATCCACAAAACTAGTAAAAGGATCTTCCCGACACACTTTCAAGATAGGGAGTTAAGAGCGCCAAATTAAAAATAAATTTTAAAGAGCATGATAGAAATAGCTCTTCTAAAAATCTCTTGTTAAGCTCTCTTAGAGAATAGCTCTCTTTTCAGATTCTGTCTACGATCATGTATTTCGTATGCATCTTTGAAATCGAATATATATTATCATGTTTATTCAGGGCCACTCTCATCTCACACTTGTTTTAATCGGAGGTTCCTCATGACATCGTTCTGGTAATCAATATTAGGGCTCGCCCTCTAATTGAGAGTCATGAACCCGCAATCATCCGAAATATAAAAATTAAATTTTGATTTGTGATCCATGCTTTTCAACCGCCAATCCCAATTAAAAAGCCGGGTGGAAAGAAAGGAGCCCACAAAGTTCTGCACGCCCGGCTGGGGACTGACTCTCCTCCCATCTTCGCAAAGTGTGAATGAGAAAGTAAAAAGTAGATAAAAATCACCATCGTTAGTTAACGCACGCTTTTCCTTTGTAGGTTTTTCGCACGGCACCAACAAACAACACCAACAATGCACGCGATCATGCACCATTTTCCTCAGTGAAGGCACTCGACGAAGCTTCCCTACGCTCGTAGACACCGCATACTCGGAGCCGAGATCAAATTTGAATCTGCTTTCATATGTCAACTTCGTGCTAAGCCCACCGCCATCACCAATCGAGGTTCAAGTCCCACGCTTGCTCATCAAGGGGACGACGGCCGAATGTTATACCACCCGCCGAGGTCAAAGAGGATGTCGTTGCTGCTAAAGCATCTGTTTTTGACCGACTCACCTTCCCAAAGAAATTCATGAGCATTAAAGGAGGAGAGGACGAAGAAGAACTTTCATTCACAATCACGATCAAGGAGAAAAAGAGTGGTATCTTCAAGAAGCCCAAGGTTACCCTCAACAAAGATCCTTTACGATGGGGCCCTAAGGTCGGCTAAGAGGAAGACACACCTCACCTCAAGAGAAGGCGTAGTTTTTGTCTCATTCCCAAGGCCTCGGAACGGGCTCTTCAAATTCATTTACCAACTCTTTCACACCACTGAACGGTGAAGGAGAACTCCACAACCGGTGAGCTTCGGGTCTTCACAAAGGAGCATGATGAAAGGGGGCAGTGCCACCAAGGTCCCACAATTCCAAGAACACTTTTTTTCCAAGAAAAGTTTATGATAACTCACACCTCCTACATGGAGGCTGCAAACCGAAAGGATGACACTCGAGAGAGTTCTATCTAAGGAAAAAGAACTTACTTTCAAAAATCGCGGAGCTCAGATTGATAGGTCGTGCCATATCAAGAAGCTAAGTTTACAAGAGGACCACACCCTCGCTTCATCGCTCAAGGTTCCAAGCGGATAAGGAAACCAGATGAAGAAATGGAGGATCTAGAAGTACACACCCAGACGTAGGATTATCGGAGGAACCGAACACCCACCGAACCGGAAAGCGCCCCTTCACTAGGGCTCGAGAAAGAAGACAACAGCTTGGTACAAGTGGCATGCAACAAGATGATTTTGATCAAGTATTACAAGAAAGGGAGTACAAGAAAGTGGCAAAATCCTTCGCCCTAAGCAAATTGGTTTCAAAACTCCTCCCTAGGAGGAATAATCGATTCGCGTGAGGAAGAAGATGACAACCTTATTTTTTTACATCAAACAAAGATCCAATGCTCTGTAAGATTAAAAAAAGCAATCTGATCAAAGAGAGAAAGATCACATATCTATGATGCGCATCGCTGCGCTTTTAACTCGTGTGATCTCTCGCTCGAGTGATCAAGTCCGTAATACGCTCCATGATAATTCAAGGGTTCATAGGCAAGCACCATCCGCAAGTTATCCGAGAGGAAGAAGATGATGAAGAAGAAGTTCTTGGGTCAGATGAGCAAGCCGGAAACATTCAAGCAGCGCAGAGCCAATGATTTCGAGAAGAAGTACTAAAAAGATAGTCACGCACAATTCAAAAAACAAGTCAAGGGTGCTACATCGAAAAAGTGATGCTGACAAGCCCCACTCAAGCTTTCATGATCAAGTGGTTTATCCTATGGGATACAATGTTCCCAAGTTCAAGCGCTTTTAACGGCTTAGGGAACCCCGACCAACATTTAGCTCTATTTTATAACAAAGATGTGGGGACACAAGCAACAACCCATCTTCGCCAGTTAAGACAATTTGTCGCTAGTTTAACCGGGTGTGGCTTTTGAATGGTATGCAAACCTCACAACTCGAATCCATTCAAACATGGCAATGTATGTAAGGACTCCCTTTAGGGTCCGGCTCGCGGAGTTACCGATAAAATCACTATAGCCGATTTCGGCTAACACAAGGCGTAACAAGGATGAGAAGGTCATAGATTACGTGATGAGATGGTGCAACTTGAGCATCAAGTGTGAGTGTACCACTTGATCGATGCGCTAAAGGGCTAATTGGAGGAATATCGATAATCGATCGGCTCCATTTCTCACTCGTCCGATATTCATACCTTCCAAGACTTAATCTCTCAAGTCAAAAATTGGAAAGGACTAGTCCAAGGGTAGTATCTGCAATGCAACCCACCAAAGTAGACAAAGAAAAGCCAAGAAAACCAGACGGTGTTAAGCATGTAGCCTTTGCAACTGAGAAGGCGAAGGAGAGCACTCACATCAAGAAATTATGATAAGCTAAAACCACCATCACTGGGAGTGGAAGTGAACCACCCAAGCCTATAAGTTCTCTTCAAGAGAGGATGAGCAAAAAATATTCCTTTAGAAGAGACAAAGTGATGAAAAATATTCAAAGATGCATCGAAAGGTGGGCTTTGCAGCTGCTGTAAAGCAAACGCACTCGTAAGAAGCGAGCATAAGAAGGATCACCCAAATCGTCCATATCACGTAATATTGGGTCATTCGATCGAGAACCGCCATGTATTTAAAGATTGATTGAGCGAGCAGATCGAGAAGGGAAGATTACTTTATCTAAAAATGTGTTGCTTTCGATCAACCAACTGTAAGCATACCAACTATGTGTCAGCTTGCACTACAAGAAGAAAACTTTGTGGGAAAGCAAGATGCAGGGGCATATCGTAGGGCATGCAGCTCGAGAGGATTTCAAGTTCCCAAGGAGCCCCGCCTCCTCTGGAGTTCCGTATAGGCTTATGGGAAATTTTCATCTCAAAGAAGTCAAGAAAAATGTTGAAGAAGTCAGAGAGCTCCCCTGCATCAAGGGCGGAGAGCTCAAGAACCCAATGAGAAGCCCAAACAAAAATCCAAGAAAAATAAAAAGATCAAGAACAAGAAAAAGAAGCGTAAGAGTGAAGTCTCATGAATTCCATTATCAAGAAGTCAATTATTGAGGAATATATCGACTCTTGGAAGATTATCGCAAGAAAAAGGAGAGAGCCCCTAATTACATTAGGTGATTATTTTCCCGATGAGGTCAAGGAGCTACCTCGTACTTGACCAGTCTCAAGATGAAGAGCCCATGGTTGAGACTTGTCGAAGTTATTACCATATACTGAAGAAGAAGCTGGGATGATGTTGATGATGAAGATGAACTTGAGCTCCACTATCCGCATGAGGATGATTCTCAGACTCGAAAGCGCTATATGATAGACATGGGAGACCATATGTGAGTAAAATGTAAAAAGAAACAAGCTTTAAGGAAAGGGTTTGAATGGTGAATGCGAGGTTGCAGGAAGCTTCAACACAATCTTGTCAAGCAAAACCAAAGATTATCCAAAGGAGAAATCAAGAAGAGCACCTAAGTATAAAATACTTAGAAAGGTGATGCCATATGAAGAGATTCCATCTTTTATCAAAGAGGTGGCACATGACCTCACTCATCGAAACCACATATTCCGGATGGTGATGCCCTTGGAATGATTCTCGGGATCATGGAACCCGCGGAATCTTTCTTTTGTCAAGAGGACACACATCTTCACCATAGTGAAGATCAAGAGTTGACTAGAGGAAGCGAAAAGCACCTCATCTCTAAACAAGGTGAGCGATGGGAGCTTCTCATAAGAAGAGATAAAATTCAAGAATTATTTTGAAAAATGGCGGAGGAAGGGTTATTGCTTCAAATGAGAAAAGGGATGTTACTATAAACATTAAAAATCGTCCCTGGGTATTGTCCCTTTCATCATTCTGATAGGGTACATACATTGAAGATTGCGAATGGTTTCAAGAGTCGGTTACATAAAATACCTCAAATCGTGCCAGATAGCTTTCCATCTCGAGGAGTATTTTGAGATGTCAGGTACATGCTATGCCTTGACAATCAAAGGAAGGCATGATAATGGGTGCATCCACCAAGATGAGGAGGAGGAGCCTCGAATGATTAACAACGCATGGGCTTCGAGAAGTTAAGCGTGGCACTAAAGATAAAGGGAAAGAGAAAGCGATTGATGTTAACGAAGATATTGCAGCAACCACGGAAGACTTCTACCAAGACACAAGATTACAATATTATCGCCCACTTGAAGAAGATTCCACCAACTAAGTAGTTTTTGATGCTACCGATGACGCTCACAGAGCTGAGAGACACATCGATCCATGTCTTGCAAAACCCGTAAGAGTATCATCGCTTATTTTTGTCTAAAACTCATACGACGTAAGGTTTCACGCATTTGGTTCTCGTGATTGATTTCTCGTAGAAGGACTTGTCATTGGGAGACAAAGGAGCACAATAGGCCCTTATATGTTACTCGGGTCTCTAGGACGGGACAAGGGTCAACCGAATACTCATCGATCCAGCTCATCAAGAACTGATGACACTAAAGACTCTGCATGCCTCGGCTGGAGACATATCACCTATCAGCCTGAAAAAGATTGTGGCTACAAGGCTTTAACCAAAGATAGTCTAAAAAGCCCTCGTCAATTACTCTCCCTTTTAAAATTGGGAAGTCGACGCCGACGTGAAGTTTCATGTTATCAACACGACGCTTCCTAGAGAGCATTGTTGGATACATCATGGCTAGCATGAAAATTAGTGTGGTTCCTTCCACTTCTGCACCAATGTTTGAAGCTACATGAAGGATGATGATGTATACCGCATAGATGGGGAGATTCAACCGCTTGGGCGCATGAAATCAACTATGAGGATGCAAGGTATTTTCTGTGGAAACACCAAAAGGGGCAAGCTTTCTACACCAAAGATGATGCTCTTATGAAAGTTTCTAAACTACCAAGCTCACCTCGTAAGAAGGTTTCTTATCGCCTTTTGAAACCGCGACTGAAGTGATACGTAGTCCTCCTAAGAAGAAAAAGATCATGAAGACATACAAATCGCCACTCAACCGCTTGTCGCCACAAGAGGAGTCGAGTATTTTGGAAGTCGATGGTTCGACGTTTTGAGAAGAGCTTTCATTTCTACCAATTAAAAATAGAAGATGATGATGATGGATGAAGTTCCTCAGGGTGAAAGTTTCCTCTCAGATAGTTACGAAGAATACCGAAGGCCTTTTACAAAGCTCCTGACGAGTCAGTGATGTTAACCCCGAGAGCTGCTCATTACCTTTACATGCCTTTCTCGCCATCAAGAGGAGAGAGGGATTCTCTATAAGTCCGATCCCAACAACTGATGATGAAGATATGTCGAGGAACAAGCCGATGGAAGATGAAGAACCTTGGCTCTTGAGGATTCCAAACTACTATCCTCCCAAGCTAAGAAAGTTGATAAAGCAAGCCGGGTTAGTTCTCAAGCATCTCGAAGAGACGTATATTCTATTTGAGAAGCTTTGCGCCCTTTCAAGATTGCTGGTGCAAGGCCAAGGCTCGAGCAAGAGGGGTCTTGGGTTTCAAGATGAGCAAATATGTGAATGTCGCATGGTGTCACCCTATCAAGTGGCTCTGCACAGGAGATGAAGATCCACAAGAAGCATCGATGACCACCCTCATGAAAGATATAAAATCAAGGATGCACTCGAACTTGAAGATCGGAGGTCAAGCTACAATTGATGAGTTGGTAGAAATCAACTTCGGGAGCTGAGGACCATCCTAAACCCACTTTTCTAAGTGCACAACTAGCTCAAGAAGAGAGAAGCCATTCAAAAACATTCTCGTGGAGTATATCGACATCGCTTTTGCATGGAGTTATAAGGAGACTGCCAGACTTGACATGTAGTAGCAAAGGCATAAGCTCGCCATTGACCCAAGTTTTCCACCGCAAGAAACAAGCACCAGCGAAGAGGAAGTTTGATCTCGAGGAGAGAGCGTTATCAAGAAACCAAGAAACTAATCGCTCGGTTTCATACGGGAGGAAAAGTACTCTAATTGGATTGCCAAAGATAGTGCCCCGCCAAGAAGAAGAATGGGCAAATCGAATTTGTGTGGACTTCGTGACTTAAACAAAGCATGTCCCAAAGATGATTTTCCACCACCGCGTCAGGAAATCATGATTGATAACACTTCCTCCTTACGAGATGTTTCTTCGATGGATGTCGTCCTGCACAACCAAATTACAGACGGACCCGGAGGATGAAAAGCATATCAAGCTCCTCGACACCAATAGGCATCTACCGCTATAAAGTTATGCCATTTGACTAAAGAATGCGGGGCAAATATATCAAAGAGCTAGCGACTCAAGATTTTTGATGATTTGATCTCACCAAGTCAGAGTAGTGCTGCAGATGATTCTAAAGTGGCGAAGACACAATCAAAAGATCAACACCTTTAACGACTTAAGAACGTGTTCATCGTGATTAGGAAATATAACTTGAAGACGAACCCATGAAATGTGCATTTGGGGTATTGTCCGAAAATCTTGATTCGCTGGAGGCACTGAGGAATAGAGATCGATCCTTCCCGAAAATTAAGGCAATCATAGAAATGCCACCTCCAAAAGACATCAAGCAGCCTAAGGTCCTTTCAAGGATCGCCCCGCCTATATCCGGAAGATTCATCGCCAATCTTTCAGTAGTGCAAGCTGCTTCAAAGTTGGTAAAAAGGATGCTCCTCTATGGGACAATGAATGCCAAATTGCTTTTGAAGAACTGCCGCCACTTATTGAATCCCCCAGCAGTAGCGGCAATTCAACTGAAGGAAAGCCATCGATTTTATACACAACGGGTTTGATGGATCCCTTGGAGCTCTACTTCAGCCCAAGAGAATGAAGATAGGGAAGGAGAATGCCCTATACTATCTTAGTAGAATGTCGTGCAAAACAAATATATACACCACAGAGAAGCAATCGCCTCCTTGGTGTTTGCGTGAAAGAAGTTTCCGCATTATTTGCTCACATAAAGTTATTCTTATCTCAAGAATAGACCCACTCAAGTATTTCGATGACCAGGCCACTACTTATCGGAAGATTGGCATAAATGCATTGATACTCATGGAGTTCGCATGCAACTTATATCC
The DNA here is from genome assembly GCF_009730915.1 of Dioscorea cayenensis subsp. rotundata. Classification (NCBI taxonomy): domain Eukaryota; kingdom Viridiplantae; phylum Streptophyta; class Magnoliopsida; order Dioscoreales; family Dioscoreaceae; genus Dioscorea; species Dioscorea cayenensis. The sequence goes on from NC_052488.1 coordinate 23,483,732, forward strand.
ACAAAAAGCAATCAAAGGTCAAGCATCGCGTCATTTTTCTCATGCATGATCCTCGCCTCATGAATCTCCCTTGAGATGTGATCTCCCGACGAAGAGATTCTGGCAATCGAAGGAAAAACAATGTTCATGTATGTATCAATGGAGCTTTCTGACACAACCAAATTATTGACCAAAAATTCCTCAAGTTGAAATGCTCAGATCGACTCATCTCCTATTTCTCCGGCTGTGGATCCTAAGATACTCTTTCTTGTCAAAGCCATGTACTAACAAATGAAGTGTGACATGAGTTTCACCGGATCGAGCCAGACCAAGATGGGGATTCAAGTTTGCATATATATGGCGTATTCACAACTCATTATAAATCGGGAGTCAAGGGAAGTTTCAGATCTATAAGCTAGAACTCCTTCAAGATCATCGAGTTATTGAATTGTTGAAGCAAATTTCATGTTAGTCGGAGAGAGTTTCGTGTCGATTAATGGAAAAGGGATAGTTTAGCGCAAATTGGCAAAAAGAGTCTACTCGATCCGTGATCAAGAGGAGATCCAAGTCACCATTCAAATAAAGTGAAAAGCTAAGTCTATGCTTTGATGAAGAATTAGAAAACAAGAAGCTCAAAAAGAAGAAATTCGAAAGTTGGTTGAAGATGATTGAGAGAGCCTTTCATTACACTAAGTGCATGAGTCCCCGATGAAAAAGTCCTCAGCCACGCAGATATAAAGAAAAGGGCACTGAGGTTTACCTTGTTAATGATGTTCTCTATCAAGATCATATGATCAACT